>NC_041224.1:15466838-15487404 GCF_002837175.3 Physeter macrocephalus
GCTGGGCCTGCGTGTCCGGAGCCTGTGCTCTGCAACGGGAGAGGCCGCAACAGAGGGAGGCCCGCATACCACAAAAAAAAAAACAAAGTAGAAGCAAACAATATCATGCAAACTGAACGCATCAGTGGTGACTGATACTGCGATTACGGTCAGCCCTTCTTAAAAAACAATTCAAGACGTTCTAAGTCTCCTGGGTCTATGCAACCCCTGTTATAATTGAGTAATAAATAAGGCTCTTTGTCATTTCCCTGACTCTCAAATTTAGATAATTTAAGAAATATCCATGGCAGCAGAAACCACTATTATTCTGAGCCAACAGTGATACAACTAATGGCAACTTCTTTTCCTTCTGAGAAGAATTTAATATCTTTAGGTCTCTCCTATTTAACTTTATCTGGCACTTTATCTAACAGGCATGCAAAACTTTGGAGGTCATTACACAAACCTAACAAGACACAGTCCAGACTCTCCAGATGAGCCCAGTGATGATGGAATAAGTCTCAGAGGGGTCCGGCACTTAGGACTAACCGTGTTTTCAAGTCACCCATGATTCTGGGTAATTAATAATTACTTTTGCTATTTATTCATTCCAAAATATTTATTGAGGCTATATCAGGGTAGTAGGATAACAATGAACATTATCATCATAATTGCTAACTTTTGTGAACATTTATTATGTGTCTGGTTCTGTTCTAGGACCTCATGTATATTAATTCATTTAATCATCATGGCAACCCATGAGGCAGATACTGTTATTATTATTCCCAATTTTAGATCAAGAAAATAAAGCACAGAATGGTACTCATAGATGCTGAGGTAATAAGTATTAGTAATAAAATTAAGTCAAGGCACTTACATAACAGAAAATAACAAAATCTGTAGAAGATCATTTCAAGCTATTACAGGACCAAGGATAAAAAGGTCTGTGACAAGGGAATTAGGGAGCGATGAGCATTTGCTTTGGATATTAAATATCTTAAAGGAATTAGAGACTCAGAGGTGGTGTGTGGAGAAGAATGGAGAGAGAGGAGGAGGAGGAAGTCACTCCAGGCAGCAAAACCCTCAACATTATAGTCACGCCCAGATTGCCGTAGAGGCCCCTGTGTTGGAAGTGCCCATGCCTACCGAGGCTCAGCGTTTCTAGGGATGTAACATTCTGCTGGACTTGAGGCCTCACCTTGAACTCTGAATTGGTCTCTTCACCAGTCAGTTCAACTGGCTGACTGCATTTCCCAAATTGCCAGGGAACGGACCATAAAGTAGGGGAATGAGATCTTTGTAAAAGCTTGTGGTTTTTTTTAGGCATACAACAAATTATGGAAACCAAGTCCTATCTTGAATATGAAGCACTTTCACTGTCTGGTCCTGGATATCACCAGGGAAATCTCTAATAGCTTCTCCAGTAACTTTCCCTGGGCCCAAGGTCATCACAGTAAGGTGTGCAAGTAGGGAAGTTCACCCCACGTTTGTGCAATGTTTGCTCACAGGCGCCTGCCTTCCCTCTGCTTAACCCAAGAGCGGGCTCCGTGCGCCGGCTCTTGGCTCCTAACACAGGACTTGTTGCATGTCGTGGGCAAGGCCTCCGAGTTCTCCTCTTTTATTCAGAAACCTCGCTACAGCTTAGCAGGGCTGCATCCTGAAATGCCGTCCCTCCTTTGGCAGTACTTCTACGATCCATCCTCAAGACTAAGAACTTTCTCTTGTTCACCGTGCTGTATCTTTTCTCTCTTCATTTCGTCTTCCATCTGAAGCAGAGCCCGGTGGATCTTACCATAAGCAGTTCAAGTTGCTGCTCTGTCCTCTGTGTCCAGGAAGCTGGATACAAATTCACAGATGGCTGATTTCAATAATCTTCCACGTTAGACCCGCATGGAAGAGTACTAGAAATATCTGGGTTGAGAAAGATTTTTGTCCTTTTATCAGAAAGAACAGCTTGTTCACTTTTAACTTGTTGGGGAAAAAAAATTCCCTGGAACTAAAATAGTAATAGAATTCGACATCAAAAGAGGGGTAAAGAGTGAGGCAGAGATGCACTGCAGGCTGGCTTACGGGATAGAAAAATCTGTGCGTTAGGAAAGGAAAAAAACTGGATAAAATATTATGTATAAAGTTGGGCTCGCTTCCCGAGGCTGAGGGAAGAAGAATTTGACAAGCCTGAGTCCGTCTGTGTAGGGTTCCGAGACCCTGGACACACAGGCAAAGGGTCTTTGTGGGGTGTTTTCCACTGCATTAACCCTGTCGAGGCATGGCCGTTCGCCTGGGGGTAATTTTCCCTCCCAGTGTATCAAAGTCAAAGTGGAAGTATTTAGAGTCTAGCTGTCTTTTCAGAGAGAAGTTGGATACAGTAAACATTCAAGCTTCTGCACTTAAATGACTTTCACCCCGTAAGCCCACGGAGGGCAGGGTTGCAAGGACTGACCAACCACGCAGTGTATGTAGTTCCCAATCCTCTTTTTTGCCCCTCCAGGCAGTACAGGCTGTGTGGACCTGGAGTGATAAGAAGGTTTTTCTTTGGGAACGTTATAAGGTGTGTGGCCATGCAAAAACAAGCTCAAGGGAGGGAGGCTCAAGAGGGAGGGGATATGGGGATATATGTGTACATGTAGCTGATTCATTTCGTTGTACAGCAGAAACTAACACAACATGGTAAAGCAATTATACTCCAATAAAGATTTAAAAAGAAAACACAAAAACAAATCAAGCTAAACCATATGTAGAAGAAGTCACCCTGTTGCACGTGATGAAAGGGTGGGTGTAGGTTATGAATGTGGAGCAACTGGAACTCTCAACGACTAATACCGGGTGTATAAAGTGGTACAACTTTGGAAAATTGCTTGGCAGTTTCTATTAAGGGTCAAACATATACCTACCCTATGATTCAATAAACCCACTCCTAGGTATATAGTCAACAAAAATTAATATATGTCTACCAAAAGATGTATAAGAATGTTCACAACAGCTTTAATCATAAATGTTCCCCCAAAGTGGAAATAACTCAAATGACCATAAACTGGAGAATGAATAAATAATGATACATTTGTACTATGGAATACTACACAGAACTATAAAAGGATAAACTAGTGATACAAGTCTCCAAGTCGAGAGACCAGGAGATGGTTAAGGAAAGGACTGGCCTCTAGGGGGCGCGCAAACCTGAAGGCTGGTGGCGAGTAAGCCTGTGACGGGGTCCAGAGCGGTCCTGAGGAGGGTGCACGGACCTCCCGGAGATGCTGCCCGCCATGCCCGAGCCCCGGGGCACTTGGTCATCTGACGTGTTTCCCTTTCCAACAGCCGGCACCTGCATCTCTTCGCCTAACTGCTGACCCTAGGCCAGTACTGACCTTGAATTTCCGTTGCCAGAGCCTGCTTTGCCTGCACACGTGGGTGGCTCTTACCCAATGAGTCTGGGCGTGGAAGTACAAGTACTCCAGCGGCCTCAACCCTGATTGGGACAGTTTGACGTGGGGACGACACCGTCCCTAGAGCGCTCCCGTGGGACTGCACCCAACCTGCCTGATAGCTCATCTTTGCTTACCTTGCTTGCCCATTCCTGATCCACTTCCCCACCTACCTGCCAGTTGTTCCTGGAAACACCTCCTAAAAAAGTCGCTTTTGCATGAATTCTTGTCTCAGGGTCTGTCTGCTTCTGGGAAGACCAACCTAAGACAGCAGGCCACCCAGGGTGTTCGCAGGCACGCGCCAGTCCAGACGGGGACCCAGGCTCTCACAGCTCCGTGATCTTAGCCGTTGAGATCCGTCCATTTCCTCCCCTCCCCCACGCTTTGATTCCACGATCACCAAACCACCTTCCAGTTATAATTCATCTTCCCACTGGGCTTTTCTCTAAGCAGAGAAGATGTTTATCAGCTAGAAAGCGCATTTCAAGTTCATTTGGCAGTTTTATTTCTCACCGTCCCTTTAGAGTTCTGGTGTCAGGAATGCAACTCTGTCGCCAAGTCAGACCATCCCTCAGAAACGGACACATTGTATTTCAAAACCTGCAACTCAGACATCTTGGGAACACACCAGGTGCCACCTTGAGAGGGCGTGTTTTGAAAGCCACCGGCCTCTCCTGGCACCTTCTTTACTGGGCTGCTGTTTAACCAGCAGAAGCTTCAATGCGTTGGTCTCCTGACCGGGCAGAGCTGAGAACATGCACTGTAAATGTTTCCTTCACCTCCTCGAGAACGACCCCTTCCTTCTCTCATTCCTCTGAGAGGCAGACCAATTCTTTGGCTAGAATCTTTAGAGAGAGATCCAGATTTGGGGTCAAATCCCATGACTTGCGCAATGTATAAAATCCCCTACTTACATCCTGTGAGGTTTATCATTTGGATATTAAGGGGAGAAATAAAACTTTTTTCTTGTGGATGCATCCAAGGTGTGGAATAAAACTTGAAACATGGCTAATTTAGAGCATGTTTTATCTCTACCTCTTCCACAACAGGCAGAATCACAATCTACTCTTTTGCTCCTATGATTTCATATTTATTCATATATAGAAAGGTTTGTGTTTTTTTTTTTTTCAAAAAAAGAAGAAAGCTTGAGTTTTGATGAATGAGTAGAGTAACCGATGATAATGATTAATAAGGTAGGGTCACACACTATGAGCACAAAAGAATCACATTAATATATTTTCCCAAATAAACTTTGCTTCATAAGACTCTTATTTGCGTGGAGGGTAATACACTTTGCACTGAGTTTTTCTTTTTCTGGACGGAAGTTCCAAATTCATGTGCAGCATGTAATTCCCTCGTCTTCCTCCTATGCATCTGGCGCAAACCTCAAGGTCGGGTGGGGTCACTCCTATTGGATAATAAACTATAAAAAGTGGGTCGAGAGAGGCGCACAGAAGGCAGAAGCTGCTCTGAGCTCCCCTGATGAGACAATCAACATTTTTGCCGCAGGTTTGAAATGTGGCCTCTGGGGACCGCTGTTTCCTCTTCTGAGTCATTGGCAGGCAGCCCTCTTTCCCCTGCAGTTCTGAGCTTCACCACTAAGAGCCGCTGCTGTATCGAGTTCCACCTCGGAGCAACCAAACTGAAAGTTGGGGGGAAAATGACGATGAGATCACTTCCTCCGTGTGTCTTTCCACTTCGGGGAATGTTTTTCAATTAAAACGCCAGACACAGACAATCATCATTCATGGCCTGCCTCCTTCAGAGCCCGGTTGGAGGCCAGGGCCGGCAGGAGCAAGGCTCTTTATTTTTAGGAGTTGTCTGTGCCGTGGAAAGAGAAGCCAGAAATAGACCTGGGGAAAAATAAGAGAATAGGGACTTAGCAGATGCTCAGAGCCGTTTTTCTTTATAAATATTTCTGTCCACTTCCCACCTTCTTCCATGTCACTGCAGGCCATTAGCACTCTATTTCTGTTCCCGCGGAGTCTCTGGGCTGGGCCCACGCTGCTTTCCCCTCATGAGGGCAGCTCTCCTTGGCCGAGGGTTTGACATCATGAGTTATTTTTATCCCAGTAGATTGCAGTATCATAACAGCATATATCTTGTGCCAAAGAATGGCCCCAAAGCTGATAAAGAGGAGAAATTATCTCAAAGGTAAACTCCCGGATCTCAAAATGCTTCTCCAGATGGTCTATTTAAAGCCATTGCAAAATGAGTGACAAAAATATACACATCCTGACTGTGACCTGGAAAACAGTGTAGCATCTTCTCCAGTTTCATAATTACCCCCAAGAAGGCCTGTCCAACGTCCAGAGGAGATAGGTGGCCCCCTGGCTGTGATTACAACTGGGGTCCAAGAAAGGGGCCCCCATCACCCTAGATGTATCCAAAGGTATCCTTTCTACTTTCTTACTCTAATTAAAATTCTCCCACTGTGAATCCCTTTGGGTTAATTGTGATCTGGGGGTGGAAGCTGAACAGTGCCTGAAGCTGCAGCCTACCTCGCTGTGATCCCTAAGTGGAAAACCGTGAATTTGGATGCAGGGAAAGGAAACCGAGCTCAAGGGCAATGCAAAATAGAGGATCCAGGGAAAGGCCACTCAGCCACCTGGCACTCGGAGATGGTTGGTGTCAGAGGCGGATGCAGGGAGCCCTGAGGGGCCTGAAAACACACCTCAGGCAGCAGAACTCAGCATGACATTGGACCATGGGAAATGGCTTTTTTTTGGCCAGGATCAGTTGGCTCCGGAGCCAAGTGATCCTGAACACACACGAGGTGCTCCAATCCACGGTTGCCAGCTCCTGAACTCTTGGAATATTGCACCTGCATTGACCACCCCTCCCAGGCGCCCTCACCTCACTGCACCTTCTCTAAACTCAGTGGGTTTTGGTGTCAATTATCCTGAAACTTTCTTCTGTAACACATCCAACAGATAACATCTCCATGGAAGACACCCCATCGGTCGGTCGGCGTGGCCACAGTGCTGCTTGTTATACAATTAAATAAGGGGATAGTTGAGGCACATTTCCTGCCCTACTAGCTCTTGTTCCGTCTTTGTTGTTTCCAATAGTCAGATGGCCCCGTGGCCTGGAGAGAGGCCATTGAAGAACCTCTGGTCTATAAGATCAGGAATGCAGGAGAATCTGTAGGAACAAGGTTTTCTCAGGAGCATTTATCAGCCTATCTACTGCAGATCAATAAAAACTGCCGTATAAAATCTACTTGGATTGGGCTTCATTTGGGGTCTCTGGAAGATGGAATCATGATATTGTCATTTGCACGGAGATGGGCTAAAATACGTGGTTGTGGATAAGGAATACTCCAAAAAAGAGGCAGCTCCTGTGCAGGACACTGTGCTCCTGGATCAAATGCCAGCTTCATGGGAGGCGTCCAGGGTGCCATGACAGCCAGAGCTGCAGTGGACGGGAGGCTGTGCATTGGCTGACACACAGGCTGAACTGGGCGCTGCAACTTCCAGAAGGGAAGGAAAATAAAGAAGGGTCCACCTTTTAATTCTCAACTCTGTCTCCCGTTTGCCAGAAAGCCGAGTGGAGTATGTGGACACGCTGCTTGGTAGGTCCTGAGGAGGGGCACCTCTGAGCATCTCCAGGCAGGAAAGAACCCACAAACCTAAAAGGCTCCTAGAAGTCTGATCTGACAGATTCAAAGGCACTTTTATCCTTCCAGATTCAAATTTTAGAGAATTTCCCCACAATCATAGAGGAAATTTTAAGAATTTCTTGGAAAATAGTACAGAATAGACACCAAATACCAAAACCCAATCACATTCACGATGATTTTTTTCCTGCTTATCTTCTTTCCATTCACTAGTGAATATTAATAGCCACGACTGTCCTGCTCATCTGTGAACACTCCCAGGGTCCAGCCCTGAGTTGTTTAGCTCCAGAAAGCCTTCCTTTAAACTATGGTAAGTGGTCACACCTCTTGCTGGATTCATCACTATGGAAATATTCTGAGCCTGTGGTGTATATTGTGCTGGCCTCCATTCAAATACCCCAAGGTAAACTGATGTATGAGACGTGAATGTATGATGAGGAGGACGCTTTTTATAAACACCTTCTCAGGGTAGTATACCAACAGCGGTACCAACTATCTCTTAAACAATAACCTTATCTTGGGAATGAATGTATAGGCTCCCACAGAGACTATGTTGAAGAAAAAATACATTTGTTTGGTCAAGCTGTGTGCTCTGTGCATTCATATGTCAATTTCATTTCCCCAAATTCACAAATTTCTGGACCTTGATAGGCATAGATCACTTTTGGAAAGTGAATATATTCCATTTGAAAGACTTCAAAAGTTAGCATTCAACTTCTCTTTGCAGAGACTTCTCGAGTAACTAAGTTCAGCCCAGGAGGTTTCTAGCCCAGGGTTTTCGAGAGATGACATTTAAGAGGGTGATAAATGCAGGTACGACATTCAAGAGTTTAGAGGCGGACTTTGGGGCCAGGCGGCCTGGGCTTGGAGCAGAGCTCACTTACCAACGCTGGCAGGTCCCACCTGAATTCAGGAGTCCTTGGCTCCGGAGCTGATTTTTGACCGTTTCTGATTTCCAAAAATGGCAGTTTCATTTGATTCAACTCAATTTTAAGCTCTGCTGCCTTAGGCTTGTGTCTAAAATTATAAGCACAAACCAATAGTTAATTTTCATGGGCGGGTTACTGTAGTTACGGTAGTACTAGAGAACAGAAGATAGGTAACCATTTATGAGTTTAGGAGTACCACCTATGCTTTTGAGTTCTAAGTAAATGTCATAAAATACAAATACCAAAGTTTGGATCTAAAGTAACCTACGTGCCCCCAGGGGGTCCAAGCATCGTGGGTACCTGATACTTTCTCTACCATAAAAAGCCTAAAAAGAGTTATTTTCTCCAACCCCTCTGCCAATGCAGCGTTAGACTGAGGGCTGATGTTGATTTGACAACGAGCTGGCATTAGGTACAAAGCAAAAGGACGACCCTCTGATATAATTACAGAGAGTTACACGCAGCACGGTAAATGCCATTCAAAACCATTTGGTCTGCAAAAATTCTATTCGGCCTACAGGGAAGCATCAATCATACCAATATTTCTCTGTTGTCTATTTAGCTCTTCTGTACCCCACACAATTTCTTTTGTCACATCGTCTCCCACAGCTAAAAGGAAACTAACTTCTGCCCACGGAAAATATATTCAGATCGCTCATTAAGCAGCTTTATTTTAAAAAGCGTTCTAAGGACAAACCAGAGCAGGAAGCCAGTTGCCACTGGACTCAGACTGAGTAATTGGATTTTTCGTCTTATGTTATGCTCAAGGAAACAACTGAATCTAAAAAACGTAGACTCTTTTAGATTGCATACTACACCTTCCACACTTTACTTCTAGTGAGGTGATCAATTTTTCCACAACTTAAAAAGACAGCTGCATACTTTTGTTGTTTAACTCCATACATGTGAATTTACTAGTTGCCCAAAAAAATCTTAAATTTTAAAATTTATTCTAATGATCGCCAAACTTTTAAAATGCACTGGTAACATTCTCTAATAAATCAAGGCAAAATATATACTTGGGGTGAAATAATCAGTAATGAGAGCAGAAGTAACTTCTATTTCAAGTAGTCATTTTGATAAATGCACTTTCGGGGGCCTCTGTTGCGAGATGGATTGTATGGAGAGTGCTTTTATTGGAGGTGTGGTTGACAGAGGGCTTGGGTAAAAATCAAAGCAATAGAGACTCTGCCACTTTCTTGTTGTTTACCTTTGCTGAATGGTTAGCATTATCGCTGATGTATAATTTCGTAGAAAAAACCTTCTTAAGTCAGTTGCTCATTTTATAAGGATACATCTATTTTTATTTATTTATTTATTTATTTATTTATTCTTTGGCCACGCGGCAGGCACGTGGCATCTTAGTTTCCTGACCAGGGACTGCACCAGTACCCCCTGCAGTGGAAGCACAGAGTCTTAACCACTGGACCGCCAGGGAAGTCCCAGGATACATCTATTTGAAAACTCAGAAATGTAATCTATGAAGTCACTTCATCCAGCATGAACCTGAATTGCAATGCCTCACAATGCACTGAAAGCAAAGCGTCACTGAGGACACACCACACCAGCCCGTATCTTGTGGGATTCCCGTTCCTTCTGACAAGAGACTCCTCCAACCCACAGTGTGGCATCCATACCATGTGAGACCAGTGAGGGCCTTGGTCTCAACTAGTATTTTAAACAGTGTTAAAAGAATTTCTTATCTTTAGATAAAGAAGGCAAATGGAAATAGAATACAAACATTTCCTCCTAAAGCCGTGAATAATCTTAGGTACCTGCTTGCCCACCCATCTTAAGACCACTGGTTGGAGATCACTGTCTCTTCAACTGCTCCATAAGTCACTGGCATCAGAATTGTGAGATATAATTATTTAAAGTATAGCTTTCCAGGGTCTATTTTGGATGAAACTTTTTCAAGTCTTTGAAAGTGCAGTCCAGTAATCTTTATTGAATAATAATAAATATTGACTGTGTGTTGTTAGACAGATTTTTTGCAAAACTTTACATGTGTATTAAACTATTTAATCCTTAGACCAACACTAAGGGTTACATACTCTTCTTACACCCATTTTACAAATGGAGAAATTGAGGCACAAAGAGGTTAAATAACTTGCCCAAGGCTACATGCTAATAACTGGCACAATCTGGATTCAAAACCAGAACTGGAATTAAAAACACTCTTAGACACTGTGAAACTAGTTCTTTAGATGATTCTTGTACACATTAGGTTTAGAATCACTGATTTACATGATTTTCTGAACATCTTGAAATTGAATGTATATGAAGATCATGCTTAGCTTGTTTCTGTGCCAAGTTATTTGTAAGATCAAAAAGGAATTTTTATTAAAAATCATTAACCTCTGACTATAGATTACTAAATGATATTCCCAGGAAACAGAAAATCAAATATGCCAGAATAGACACAGTAATTGGTAATTTCCTTAATTAATTTACAAATAATGTCAATAGGTGTGACTAAAATTGCAGGGTTTTTTTTTTTTTTCTCTCACATAGTCTTTTAACAAAAAAAGAGGTCGCACTGCTGTCTGAACCCACGTATCACTTCGCAGCGAGAGTAATTGAGAACAAATGTTTCTAGAGCAGCGTCCCTGGCATCAGAAAAAGAGAAGCAGCTCCATTTGGATGTTCGGTGCAGGTGGGGCCTATTTTTAGTCTCTCCAGCTACATATGTGGGGTGGGAGGATACAAGACGATCAAGTCCCTTACCAGCGCTCAAACACCCCATTAAAACGGGGTAGCAAAGGAGGCACAGAGCTGTTGCCCTTAGGTTCCCAGTGCAGCCAGGATCTCCGGGTAGGTCTCACTTTTAAGGTGTATGAGAGGTGGGTGCATGAGTGATATATAGTCAAGGACGTAGTCGCTCTTCTGTAGCCCAAAGTCCAGGTCAGTAGCCCTAAGGTGCTGCAGTATCACCAAGGGATCGTGTTAAAAATACAAACCCTTGGGACTCACTTTCAGAGATTCTGTCCAATGGGGTCAAGGAGCCAGCATCTTATGGATTCCAGGTGAGTTCAATGCAGGTGGTATGCTTACCACACTTTGAGAAAAAAATGGTGGAGAAAAGAGTTATCACTAGGATGGATATAACTGGAACAGAAGATAACACTTTGAAAAATGAAAAATATCAATCACGCAGAGCAGCACAGAGATGGACCTCAAAATTGGAGGGAAGGAGGAGAAAACAAAAACTGAGTCTGAATGAATGAATGCAGAAGGCAGGGAGAGGGATGAGGCTGATTCACAAAGGTCCTTCCTCCGCCGCCTCCTTCTCCAGCCGAGAACAGGAACAAAAGAGCCATCGGATAGCACCCCTGGTCTGCATGCCTTCTGATGGCCAAAAGAGGTGACCAGGGTATCATCTGGGGGCCATGTTTTGATCGCCATGCAGGGCCACACAGAGGTCGTACTGGGAATCACAGTGAACAACCAGGGGGCCAAGGGAAGTCTACTCTGGTGCCTCTGGTTCCTGCAGGAGGATGTGATTGGATTGTTTGACTAATATCACCGTCTGGCAGAAAACTAAAACCTGCTACTCAGAGACTAGCCTGGTCCTCTCGATAAGGAGGGCTGTTTGGCTAGTGGGTCTTATCCACAGGAGCAACACAGGGAAAGGAACTTGCAGTTAGGCCAGCTGAGGCTCCGCCAGCTTCCGAGGTGAAGGTAGCTCGTAATATTTGTGATATTGTGATTATAATAAGAAATGTAGGTTTGGTCTTATCCTGTTCCTGGCACAGAGCCCCTAAAATCCTTGGAATGTCCTAAGTATTGAGAGCAATAAAAGGTGTCTTTTGTTATGTTAATGAAGCGACTTTTGGAAAGCCTCTCCCATCACTAAGGATGGAGGCTTAGGTTGCCAGGGGAACCAACCACGTGATTAAAGGTGGGAACTTTCAGTCCCAACCCTAGACCTCCAGGGAGAGGAGAGGGGCTGGAGATGGAGTTCAATCAATGGCCAAGGATTTCATCAATCATGCCTGTGTATGAAACCTCTATAAAAATGCTAAAGGACTGGGTTTGGGGCACTTCCAGGTTGGTGAACACATGGAGATTCAGGGAGACTGGTGAGCTCAGAGAGCATGGAAGCTCTGCATCCCTTTCTACATCCCTCGCCTGTGCATCTCTTCTATCTGGATGTCCCTGAGTTATACCCTCTTATGATCAATTGGTAATCTATTGATAGTAAGTTTCTCTCAGTTTGTGAGCTACTCTAGAAAATTAATCAAGCCCAAACAGAGGGGCTTGTGGCAACCTCCAATCTGTAGCCTGTGGATCAGAAGCCCAGGTGACCATCTGGATTGATGTCTAAAGAGGAGGGGGCAGCCTTGTGGGACTGAGCCCTTAACAGTGGAATGTGATGCTGTCTCCAGGTAGATAGTGTCAGAGTCGAGTTGGATAGTAGGACCCCCAGCTGTGTCAGAGAGTTGCTTGGTGGTGTGAAAAACAAACAAACACACGCACACATTGGAATCAGTGTCAGAACATAATGTTAACTTTATGCCTTTCACCACAGGTCTTGTGGTGAAGGCTTGTGTTCTAAGAGCAGGACTTGGTAGAGAGATGTGATGCCACACAGTTGAGAGTCCTGCTTAAGTGCCTCAGTTTTGGTTTTGTTTTTGTTTTTTATAAATTTATTTATTTATTTATTTTAGCTGCATTGGGTCTTTGTTGCTGTGCGTGGGCTTTCTCTAGTTGCGGGGAGCAGGGGCTACTCTTTGTTGCTGCGGTGTGCGGGCTTCTCATTGCGGTGTCTTCTCTTGTTGCGGAGCACGGGCTCTAGAGTGCAGGCTCAGTAGCTGTGGCTCATGGGCTCAGCTGCTCCGCGGCATGTGGGATCTTCCCAGAACAGGGCTCGAACCCGTGTCCCCTGCATTGGCAGGCGGATTCTTCACCACTGCACCACCAGGGAAGTCCCAGGTGCCTCTGTTTTTAAAAATGTCTTATTAACAGATGGCCTCACCTTCAAATGCTGTGCTGTCACACATACCTACCCATACCTGCACTCCAGAGGAGAGTAACCTTGACCTGTCAGCAGCTCAGCTTCTTATCAAAAGTCTCCAAAGAAGGATCCAATATTTATGTACAAATAAACATATGATTCAGCTAGAAAAACTAGGATGTATCCCTAGATCAAGCTGGAATTAAGAGATTTGCAGACTGAAACTACATTGTTTTTACATCCTGCAAACTTCTAGTTTGGCAATGGGCCTCTAGCTGACTATCAGAAGAAAGCCATACATACTTTCCTGCTCATATATGGAAGGAAATGGTTAAGAATATCATCCACTTTTCACTCAGTGCTCTCCATTTTAAGTTTCACGTGGGTTAAGACTCCGCACTCCCAGTGCAGGGGGTCCGGATTCAATCCCTGGTGAGGGAACTAGATCCCGCATGCCACAACTAAGTCTGCATGCTGCAACTAAAAGATCTCGCATGCTGCAACTAAAGATCCCAAGTGCCACAATTAAGACCCGGTGCAACCAAAATAAATAAATAAATAAATATTTTTTTTAAAAAGAAATTTATTGCAAGCTTAAGCGTAAGCAAAAGTTTTCCTTTTGCTGATAAACCGGCATAACTTTTCTATATTCTCTAAGATACCCAGATATCTGTTCCAATCTTTAACCTGGCTATTTCTCTTTTATCCATAGTTCCCCTAATTCTGAGTGGCTTACATTTTTCTGTTTAATTGTGAATGTTATTTACATCATTTCAAGTTGCTTCAAATGTTTGGTGAAATTACATATGTAGGTAGGTATGTAGATAGATGATAGATGATAGGTAGATAGACAGATAGATGGATACATAGATGATAGATAGAAGATAATTTTTTCAAGTTAGGGAAGGTAGGTTTCTTTCCCTTATCATCTGCTCCCTTCCTGAAAACTTCAGGCTGTGAAGAAAGTCCAGGTTGTGCTGGTTTAGTTACCTGTGGTGCTACACTGCTCATATTTTCTGTGTTTCCCTACCTGTTGACTTCTTTTACTCACATGCAGTTTTTACTGGTCAGTGTTGAAGGAGACAGATGATGGCCAAGAAAACAATGGGATGCAAGAAGGAATAAATGTAAGGGGTTCCACACTAGGAGTCTGGGGAGGTAATGAATGGATGCCTTCTATTAGGGGAAATTCCCAAATCGTGGGCCTTCCATGGAATTCTTCCTTGCCTTCAACTGTCCTGACTCCTGAGTGTAAGAGAAAGGGAACAGCTTTTTGAGTATGTTATTTTAGATCTTGTATATCTTCACATGTGCTAAAAGGCACAGTTGAGCTGCCAATGTATTTGCCTCATTCAAAAAAAAAACCCAGCTTTCATTGTGGTGTTTTCCAGGCAACTGTCTTCTGTTTTGATCTTTCCTTGACCCAAATTCATGAAGTCACTGAATTTTAGAGCTTTACCTAACCTGAAAGATAAGCTAGTCTAACCGATCCATTTGGTGAAGAGCAAAGATTTTTTGAGTAAAGTAGATTTGGATAAAACCACTGCTCCGGTGCTTCCCTGGTGGCGCAGAGGTTGAGAATCTGCCTGCCAATGCAGGGGACATGGGTTCGAGCCCTGGTCTGGGAAGATCCCACATGCCGCGGAGCAACTGGGCCCGTGAGCCACAACTACTGAGCCTGCGCGTCTGGAGCCTGTGGTCCGCAACAAGAGAGGCCGCGACAGTGAGCGGCCCGCGCACCGCGATGAAGAGTGGCCCCCGCTCGCCGCAACTAGAGAAAGCCCTAGCGCAGCACCGAAGACCCAACACAGCCCAAAAATAAATAAATAAATAAATTTATGAAAACAACAAAAAAAACCCACTGCTCTGTTGCTGAGAAACCTTAGACAATTAAGATCGTTTAGACTTGATTGCAAAACTAAAATAAATTTATATCAGAATGAATGTATAGTGTTTGGTACAGTAATTTCTCATCAGTAACTGTTATGATTATTATTTTTTTCAGGCCCAGGCAGACTAAGTGACTTGTTCAAGGCCACACAGCAAGTTGTGGAAGAATTCAGACTAGTAAGGCAATTCCCAGACAGGTGCTCTTACCAGTATATAATACTAGTTTGTGGATCCCTCCCAAACAATATTTCATTTCTCAAAAAGAAAGAATCTTTTAAAAAATATTTATTTATTTATTTTTGGCTGCGTTGGGTCTTTGTTGCTGCGCGCGGGCTCTCTCTAGTTGCGGCGAGCGGGGGCTACTCTTCATTGCAGTGCACAGGCTTCTCACTGCAGTGGCTTCTCTTTGTTGCGGAGCGCGGGCTCTAGGCACGTGGGCTTCAGTAGTTGCGGCATGCGGGCTCAGTAGTTGCGGCTCATGGGCTTAGTTGTTCTGTGGCATGTGCGATTTTCCCAGACCAGGGCTCGAAGCCGTGTCCCCTGCATTGGCAGGCGGATTCTTAACCACTGTGCCACCAGGGAAGTCACCCCCCACCCCCAGAAAAAAGAATCTTACCAAAAAGTGTAATTTATTGCACTCCAACTGTGTGCTCAAGTACTCTGTTAGGCGTTTGCAAATGTTATTTCATCTTTACCATAATCTGAAATATAGATATTGTTACACTTATTAAAAAACTGAGGCTCAGTTTTTTGGGTGAGAAGTAACTCACCCAAAGTCACAAAACCTGGAAATGACAAAGCCAAGATTTGAACCTGGTCTCTCTGTCCCCCGAACCTATCAATGCATGAGCTACGTTGCATATCTGTGTTGTCTAAATGGAAACTGGGCTCAGGAAGTCTCCTAGTAGACCCAAGGAACATGTGACTCCACATAAAGGAGTGATGAAAACCACCAAGCTAGAGTCAGAATTGCCAATCTTTATTTGGCTAAAAAGTTTGTTAAACAGACCCTCCCACTTTGAACATCTGCTCTGACTCATCCGATTCACAGAGATGCTGCTCTGCTAGATCTGAAATGAATAAATAAATGAGGGGACTGCTAACTGTCCACCAAAATACACTCTCCCCTTCTTATATGTTAATATATCTTGGCCACGGCTCTCGGGCTAGATTGCCTGTTTTTTTAGCCTGTGGTTATATGTGGTTAGGTGTGGCCATAGGACTAAGTGCTCACCAATGAAGTGTGAGTTTTAGATGTAAGCCATATGGATGTGCTCTCTTCCACTGTATGCTCTCCCCGACAAGTGGCCGTTCTGGAACAGAAGTGGCAGAAGTCCAGCTTTGACCATTGAGGGGATGCCTCTAAGGGTGATAGTACCATGACTGGAGAGGAACCTTGGAAGGAATTGCCTTGCTTACCCTGAAACTCTCAACTGAGAGAGAAACTTCCATATCCTTCATGGCACTGTGTTTCATGGTCTCTTTTCTGGCAATTGTTTAGCTTTATCATAACTTAAACAGGAATGAAATAATTGGGTAAGACTCCATGGAGAAATGGACTTGAGTTGTACCTCAAAATATTTATTAAAGATTAATCAAATGCAAAGGAAAAAGGCAAAGACAGAGAAGAAAAACTGTCCTTTATCATTGTCTGTTAGTGATCAGACACTCCCTGTCCATTAAAATAGAACAATAAATTCTATCCTTAGTGAGAGTGTCACATTTTGACAGAATAGACTTGCTTAATAATGTAAAAAAATACTCTAAATGTAAATGTCCAATAGAGTAAGTATCTTTACTTTTCATTTAAGTGTCTAGGCCTGGTTTCTCTATCCACAATTCGGGAAATTTTTAATGGAAAAAGAGGACTTACTGTGGTTCTATTTGTGGTTACGTAAAATTGTAGGATAAAACCAACTCTAATTCTATGGTGCAACTGGAAAAGGCACAAGCAATTACAATTTGACTATATCTGCTGTATCCTTAGTTATGTAACTCTACCTTTTATCTTTTTAAAAGGGACTTTTCACTCAAGACATGACGAAAATAACGGGTACCAGATTGCCGTCCTGCCATAAACAACTAGAAAACTGCTATGAGACACTGGATGAAAACCAATATAGGACTGATAGCCTAGTGAAAAGAGAAACAAAGAAAGTGAGCCCTACCATCCTTCCGGCTTTCTGCCTGGTGGCATTTTCGGGGCAGCATTCAGGCAGGAGAAATTTGAGAAGATCATGGTCTCAGTGAGTTGAGGCAGCAGAGATCAGAGCCTGTAGGGGTTGAGGTGTGACTGGGGTTTGCATTGTGAAGGACCAGAGGGGAGAAGGGTATGCAGGAAAAGAGTCCCAGAGATATGCTTGAGGTCCCTTAGTCCTGTGGAATACTAAATGGGTCATGCAAAAGGGTAAAAGTCTATGAGGCTGAGAAAAGAATGGCATGGGATTTGTATGCTAAAAATCCCCACAGTTCACCCAGGGCTGGGAGATGTCCAACTTTCAACCAGCCAGAGTGGATTGAACAACTGGAACATTCAGGAGAGTCCCCTGAAAGCTCACAATTTAGCAGTGGAGTGAAACCACCCCTGAAGTAAAGGTAGTGCCAGACTTGCCCTAACACAGCTTTAAAACAAGCTTCAAGAATTTGAGAAAGAATGGATATATGTATATGTATAACTGAATCACTTTGCTGTACTCCTAAAACTAACACAATATTGTAAATCAACTATACTCCAATATAAACTAAACATTTAGATGAGAAAAAGAATTACTCTAAAAAAAACAAACTTCAAAAAAATCAAGCTGAGTCTCAAGTCATTTTAGTAGAAAACAAAGTCCAATACTCTATAAAGACATCAAAATCTAGCACTCAGCATCACACTAATCACAAAGCCTAGCTTCCAATAAAAAATTTATTAGATATACGAAGAAGCATTAAAATGTCATTTGTAATTTGCAGAAAAATGCATCAAAGATCCAGGAAAGACAGACCTAGTACAATTAGCAGACAAGGACTTTAAAATGTGTTTTCTAAATACACTAAAGGATTTAAAGGAAAGTAGGAGATCATGAGGAGAGATATGCAAAATATATTTTAAAAGAACCTAATGAAACTTACAGAGTTAAAAAATGCAATATTTAAAATGAAATTTTTACTGAAAGCAATAAAAATCAGATTAAGAACTACAAAAGAAAATAACAATGAATTTGCATCCATATTATCAGAAAGGTAGTACAGAGAGAATAAAAAGAAAAAGTTGAGTCTCAGTGACCTATGAGAGAATATCAAGGAGTCAAATGTTAAGTTTCATTCCCATAAAAATGAAGACTAGAAAAAGTATTTTTAAAAATTATAGCTGGGGCTTCCCTG
Source organism: Physeter macrocephalus (assembly GCF_002837175.3). Classification (NCBI taxonomy): domain Eukaryota; kingdom Metazoa; phylum Chordata; class Mammalia; order Artiodactyla; family Physeteridae; genus Physeter; species Physeter macrocephalus. Next base: position 15,485,001 of record NC_041224.1, read on the forward strand.
GTGGCGCAGTGGTTGAGAGTCCGCCTGCCGATGCAGTGGATGCGGGTTCGTGCCCCGGTCCGGGAAGATCCCACATGCCGCGGAGCGGCTGAGCCCGTGAGCCATGGCCGCTGAGCCTGTGCGTCCGGAGCCTGTGCTCCGCAACGGGAGAGGCCACAACAGTGAGAGGCCCGCGTACCGCAAAAAAAAAAAAAAAAAAAAAATTATAGCTGAAAAATATCCAAATTTTATTAAAACAACAAACTCAAAAAATATCCAAACTTTATTAAAACTCAACAAACTCCAAGCAGACCTGTAGAAAACTATACCATGGCAGGCTACAATCAAATTGTTAAAAGACAGTGAGTGAGAGACATCTGGAGAGCAACCAGTTGCAGGGGAACAGGCATTGTATATAAGGGACAAAAATAAGAAAGAGCATGGGTATCTCCATGGGAGCCAGAAGACAGTGGAAAAACGTCTATAAGTATTGGGAAAAAAAACCCAAACACTGTCAACCAAGAATTTCATATCCAGCAAAAATTTCCTTCAAAAATGAAGGCAAAATAAAGAATTTTCAGGCAAATAGGAAGCCCAGATGATTCACTGCCAGCAATTCTGCCCTTCAAGAGGTTGTTCAGGCAGAAGAAAATGATGCCAGATGGAAAATGATCTATACAAAGTAATGAAGATTGTCAGAAACCATAAATATGCAGTAACTTAAAAATTCTTTTTCAATATTCTTTAAGATACAATTGACTATAACTCAAAACAAAGAAGTGAACAACCTGATTTACAAAATGGCCAGAGGAACTGAATGGGTATTTTTCAAAGAAGATACACAAATGGGCACCAGGTACATGAAAAGATGCTCAGCATCACCAATCATCTGGAAAATGCAAATAAAATCTCAGTGAGATATCACCTCACACCTGTTAGAACGGCTGTCATCAAAAAGATGAGCGGCAACAAGTGTTGCTGAAGATGTGGAGAAAAGAGAACCCTGTGTACTGTTGGTGGGAATGTATATTGGTGCAGCCACTGTGCAAAACAGTATGGAGGCTCCACAAACAATTAAAACTAGAACTACCATATGATCTAGCAATCCCACTTTTGGGTATATACCCAAAGGAAAATGAAAACAGGATATCAAAAAGGTATCTGCACTGCCATGTTTATTGCAGCAATAGCTAAAATATAGAAACAATCTAAGTGTCCACCAATGGATGAATGGATAAAGAAGATATATACCACATCTATCACATCTTCTTTATATTTGTGTCAAGAATAAAGAATTCTCACAAAATTAATAATAATAATAATAGCACACATAACCTTATTTTTTAAATGGGCAAAACATTTTAATAAATGTTAACTAAAGAACTTAATGGCCAATAAACACATGAAAAAATATTCAACATTACTAGTCATAAGGAAAGTGTAATTAAAACCATAATGAGATATAACTTTACACACATTCCAGTGGCTCTGAACAAATGTAAATCTTACACATTACTGATGGAAATGTGAAGTGGTCAACCAGCTTGGGAAACAGTTGGCAGTTTTTTACAAAATTAAAAGTACACTTACTATAAAAACCATATGATCATCTCAATAGATGCAGAAAAAGATTTTGACAAAATTCAACACCGAGTTATGATAAAAACTCTCCAGAAAGTGGGCATAGAAGGAACCTACCTCAACATAATAAAGGCCATATACAACAAACCCACAGCCAACATCTTCTCAATGGTGAAAAACTGAAAGAATTTCCTCTAAGATCCGGAACAAAACAAGGATGTCCACTCTCGCCACTATTACTCAACATAGTTTTGGAAGTCCTAGCCATGGCAATCAGAGAAGAAAAAGAAATAAAAGGAATCCAAATTGGAAAAGAAGAAGCAAAACTGTCACTGTTTGCAGATGACATGATACCATACATAGATAATCCTAAAGATGTCACCAGAAAACTACTAGAGCTAATCAATGAATTTGGTAAAGTTGCAGGATACAAAATTAATGCACAGAAATCTCTTGCTTTCCTATACACTAACATCAAAAGATCAGAAAGAGAAATTAAGGAAACACTCCCATTTACCATTGCAACAAAAAGAATAAAACACCTAGGTATAAACCTACCTAAGGAGGTAAAAGACCTGTACTCAGAAAACTATAAGACATGATGAAAGAAACCAAAGATGACACAAACAGATGGAGAGATATATACCATGCTCTTGGATTGGAAGGATCAATACTGTGTAAATGACTATATTACCCAAAGCAATCTACAGATTCAATGCAATCCCTATCAAATTACCAATGGCATTTTTTACAGAACTAGAACAAAAAAATCTTAAAATTTGTATGGAGACACAAAAGACCCCGAATAGCCAAAGCAATCTTGAGGGAAAAAAAATGGAGCTGG
>NC_041224.1:15488331-15539629 GCF_002837175.3 Physeter macrocephalus
CACCCCAATGTTCATTGCAGCACTATTTACAATAGCCAGGTCATGGAAGCAACCTAAGTGCCCATCGACAGACAAATGGATAAAGAAGATGTGGTACATATATACAATGGAATATTACTCAGCCATGAAAAGGAACGAAATTGGGTCATTTGTAAAGATGTGGATGGACCTAGAGACTGTCATACAGAGTGAAGTAAGTCAGAAAGAGAAAAACAAATATCGTTTATTAATGCATATATGTGGAATCTAGAAAAATGCTTCAGATGAACTGGTTTGCAAGGCAGAAATAAAGACACAGATGTAGAGAACAAACGTATGGACACCAAGGGGGGAAAGTGGGGGGAGGGGTGGGGTGGGGTGATGAATTGGGAGATTGGGATTGACATGTATACAGTGATGTGTACACTTACTGGGCTTCCCTGGTGGCGCGGTGGTTGGGAGTCCGCCTGCCGATGCGGGGCACGCGGGTTCAGAAAGAGGGGCAAATTCAGGAGGAAGAAAGTAAATTCAGAGTGTCCAGTGTGACTCAGAGCACCTCCCAGCAATGGGAAATTTAAGGCGTGCTCATAAAATTGAAGGCAAAGAACTAAAGAATTTACCAAAATGATAAAGACGCTTAATCAAAAGTACTGTTGCCTCTTACAGTATGATCTAATGTCTAACAGTTCAGACAGCGCAATTAAAATTCAGTCTTGGGGAATAACTTCTTTCCTTTTCTGGAGCCCGAGCTTTTGTAATTCACTGTTTACACACAAGCAAGTCTGGGCTGTGTCCTTACTTGATACGTGAAGGGCATTTCCAGAAGCCCTGCAGGGTTAGGTGTGCATCTCACCAGAGTCTGGGGAAACATTTGGCCATTTTTTTCTTTTCCTCCCAAACATCCTCCTTTGGTCTGAAGATATCCAGATCTTAGTCTTCAGTCAAGCTGTGAAAAAACCTTTCCAATTTGTGTTCATAGTATCAGGAAGAGGTTAAAAATATCATCTTGAGCTGCATCAGAGATCAAGAATGAAAACTGGACAGGAGAGGGTGAGTGAGTTTTTTTCCCTTTCAAAATTTTCCATCATTGCATAAAATTGATTACGCAGAGCTTCCCTGGTGGTGCAGTGGTTAAGAATCCGCCTACCAATACAGGGGACACAGGTTCGTGCCCTGGTCCGGGAAGATCCCACATGCCATGGAGCAACTAGGCCCGTGCGCCACAACTACTGAGCCTGTACTCTGGAGCCCGCGAGCCACAACTACTGAGCCTGCATGCTACAACTACTGAAGCCCCTGTGCCTAGAGCCCGTGCTCTGCAACAGGAGACGCCACTGCAATGAGAAGCTCGCGCAACGTATCGAAGAGTAGCCCCTGCTCGCTGCAACTAGAGAAATCCCGCGCGCAGCAGCAAAGACCCAATGCAGCCAAAAATAATAAAATAAATAAATTTAAATTGATTATGCAAAAAGCATAGAATGTTTTTGTTTTTTTAAAATATTTATTTATTTATTTTTGGCTGTGTTGGGTCTTTGTTTCTATGCGAGGGTTTTCTCTAGTTGTGGCAAGTGGGGGCCACTCTTCATCACGGTGCATGGGCCTCTCACTGTCACGGCCTCTTTTGTTGCAGAGCACAGGCTCCAGACGCGCAGGCTCAGTAGTTGTGGCTCACGGGCCTAGTTGCTCCACGGCATGTGGGATCTTCCCAGACCAGGGCTTGAACCCATGTCCCCTGCATTGGCAGGCAGACTCTCAACCACTGTGCCACCAGGGAAGCCCGTAAACTGTTTTTATTTAAACAACACCTTGAGAGTTCTCAAGGACAGTGGAAGGTTCCAGATGGAGGTGGAGCCTGGAGATTTGTTCTCAGCCATGCATGGTCATTGGCTGCACCATTTCACCCTGTAGAACTTGAAGTGACTGTCACTTGGTTCTGAGGAATTCATCTCATCATGTTGTAGATTTGACCTTGAACATCCTGAGCTGGGAGGCAGAATTTATCAACCACTCTTGCTATTATTATGATTATTTTCCGATACATTTGGAGACCCATGTGGTCCAGGCTAAGAACAGTGTTACATTCATAATCCAACAAACAGGAGTAAGAACATCAATGGTACAGCTCAATCATAATCTATAATAATACTTGGTAAACTTCTCTCTTCATACCCCCAATACTCCCGTGTGGTTTTCCTATCTCTCTCTCCCCAGCGTCTCTTCCCACCTCCTTAATATGAAATTAGCATGGCCTCTCTGAACATGTAACAATACTTCCTTTTTAAGAAGGTAATGAGCAAATTCATGGTTATTAGGCAAATAAAGGAGAAGAAACTTGGGAACACTCACACTTTAATAATTTTTCCCACAGCTCAATTATATATTGTAATTCATTATTTATATTATTAAATTGTATAATAATAGCCAACACATTTCTGTAGTGCTTTGCCATTTCCAAAGTGCTTTTATATCCATAACTCCTTTAGTGCTCACAACAAGGAAAGCATGATAGGTATCACTGTCGTTTCACAGATGAGGAAACGGGAGAGGCTGAACAAATCTCCCCAAGTCACAGAGCCAGGAAAGAGAATCTAGATTCCAGTCCAGGTTCTGTGGCTCCAAGGCCCTCAATAACACAGCTGAGGACCTCATTGTCCTCACACTGGACCTGGCTTCAGATCCTCTGCTTCTTGGGGACCTGGGAGTTCTGTCAGTGGGTCTGCAGCAAGCTTGTCACTGCGCTGCAAGGCTGGGACTACGCTTGCTCGAGTTCAGGGTCCTAAACCTTACACTGTTGGCCCCTCACTTGTCTCACCCTAGTGCTACCCCCGCTGGGCTTATCCAGGAAGAAGGAAAATAAACCCAGCCCCTCCACCCTCCTTCCACAACAAGCACAATTTGCCTCTTACAACAGAGGGAGAGGAGAGCAGTTCCTCGTCAACCTTCACAGACAGGAGGCATCCGTTGGCCTTCATGGGCTTTCGGCAGCTGCAGGAAGCTGGGGAGGGGAAGCAGGGATGGCTGACTTCACTGAACATATAATAGGTGTTTGTGGTGCCATTTAAAATATTTAACAAGGTGTAGGAGCCCATTGGTGGCTGTGCTGCTTTGGTCTCTGTACTTTGCCAAAGGTGAATGTTTCCTGTTCCTAATCTCTCTGGTGCAAGAGACAGATTTCAGGCTTAGTGTTCAAAAAGTGAGACAGACAGACTGGCTACCGCTAATGTTTTTAAAAGAAAATCACATTCCCCCTCTTTTTCTTTCATTTCTCTTTTTTGGCAAATGAGTGAAGGGTGACAGGATGACCCAGGCCACTGGGCCTCAGCCACTGATCCTCTCTCTGTTTCATGGTAGAGAAGGTAGAGAAACACGACCTTGACCAGAGCAGGGTCCCCAGCATAGGGATGTCTTTGACCTTTAGGGTAAGAAGTGAGTTTCAAGCTTTTAATCCCAAGGGGTGAGGGCTGTGCCCCAGACCAGGTTACAGACTTATTATCTACAGATATACCTCACATCAAGGTATGTTCGTACGAATGTGTTCAAAAGAAGGTACCATATTGTACCAAATAAACCTCAGCCTGGGTTCTAGGCTGCTTCTGCCACTGTTGAGTAATCTTCAGCAAGTCTCTGGGCCTCTGTTTCCTTAGTTAATAAAATGAGAGCCTTGGTTTGGAGTAGAGGTGGTCGATAGGCATTGTCAGTAGCCTTGGAATTCTTTCAGATGCACTGCTGCAGGCAGCCACTATTAATCAGTTAGAGCGACGTGTGAATTGACAGCAGTGGGTGCTGGTAAATGTCTAACAACTGGCTCTCTGTGGAAAAAAAGCCCTGGTTTGTCATGTTTGCCAATTTCTATGGTGTAAACACTCCACTGCGGCTGATTTCAAGTTTCCATCGCAGAGTCACTGAACACACTGTTGGGAAGAGATGTACATCACCAGCACCCGCAGTTGATCTCCAAAGAGTTGGTTTTTTTGTTTTTATTTTTGTTTTTTTGCGGTACACTGGCCTCTCACTGCTGTGGCCTCTCCCGTTGCGGAGCACCGGGTCCGGACGCGCAGGCTCAGCGGCCACGGCTCACGGGCCCAGCCGCTGCACGGCATGTGGGATCCTCCCAGACCGGGGCGCGAACCCGGTTCCCCTGCATCGGCAGGCGGACGCGCAACCACTGCGCCACCAGGGAAGCCCGCTTCTTTTTATTTTATTGGAGTAAAATTGCTTTACAACGTTGTGTTAGCTTCTGCTGTACAATGAAGTGAATCAGCTATATGTATACTATATCCCCTCCCTCTTGGACCTCCCTCCCTCTCCATCCCACCCCTCTAGGTGGTCACAGATCACCGAGCCGATCTCTCTGTGCTATACAGCAGGTTCCCACTAGCTATCTATTTTACACATGGTAGTGTATTTATGTCAAACCTAATCTCTCAATTCGTCCCACCCTCCTCTTCCCCCTCTGTGGCCACACGTCCGTTCCCTATGTCTACGTCTCTATTCCTGCCCCACAAATAGGTTCATCTCTACCATTTTTTCTAGATTCCACAAACATGCGTTAATATACAGTATTTGTTTTTCTCTTTCTGGCTTACTTCACTCTGTATGACAGCCTCTAAGTCCATCCACATCTCTACAAATGACCCAATTTCATTCCTTTTTATGGCTGAGTAATATTCCATTGTATACATGTACCACATCTTCTCTATCCATTCAACTATCATTGGACATTTAGGTTGTTTCCATGTCTTGGCTATTGTAAATAGTGCTGCAATGAACACTGGGGTACATGTGTCCTTTTGAATTATGGTTTTCTCTAGGTATATGCCCAGTAGTGGGATTGCTGGGTCGTATGGTAGTTCTAGTTGTAGTTTTTTAAGGAACCTCCACACTGTTCTCCATAGTGACTGTATCAATTTACATTCCCACCAACAGTGCAGGAGGGTTCCCTTTTCTCCACACCCTCTCTAGCATTTATTGTTTGTAGATTTTTTTTTGTTAGAGTTTTTGTTTTAACATCTTTATTGGAGTAAAATTGTTTTACAACGGTGTGTTAGTTTCTGCTATATAACAAAGTGAATCAGCTATACATATATAAATATATCCCCATATCTCCTCCCCCTTTCGTCTCCCTCCCTGATGGCCATTCTGACTGGTGTGAGGTGATACCTCATTGTAGCTTTGATGTGCAGTTCTCTAATAGTTAGTGATGCTGAGCAGCTTTTCATGTGCCCCTTGGCCATCTGTACGTCTTCTTTGGAGAGATGTCTGTTTAGGTCTTCCGCCCATTTTTTAGTTGGGTTGTTTGTTTTTTTGATATTGAGCTGCATGAGCTGTTTATATATCTTGGAGATGAATCCTTTGTCCGTTGCTTCATTTGCAAATATTTTCTCCCATTCTGAGGGCTGTCTTTTCATCTTGTTTATAGTTTCCTTGCTTTCTTTGTAGCTTTTTTTAAGAACACTTAACATGAGATTTTTTTTTTTTTTTTGCGGTACGCGGGACTCTCGCTGTTGTGGCCTCTCCCGTTGCGGAGCACAGGCTCCGGCCGTGCAGGCCCGGCGGCCACGGCTCACGCGCCCAGCCGCTCCGCGGCACGTGGGATCCTCCCGGACCGGGGCGCGAACCCGCGTCCCCCGCATCGGCAGGCGGACTCTCAACCACTGCGCCACCAGGGAAGCCCTAACATGAGATTTAAAAACATCCCCTGAGCAGCTATAAAAAAATAAATGTTAGTGATAATAACCACTTCTCCATTTTTGCCCTGTAAGCTGGGGGGCTATGAGTCAAATGTACAGCTCAGTTTCTTAGGAGGTTAGAAATACACTGTGGTTTCTACCCTTACCCTTACAGCAACTTACTTTTTCCCCATTGTTTTCTCTTTATCCTGATGTGTTTCTTTCTTTCTTTAACTCTGTTGTATTATAACAAGCTTCCACCACTCCTTTTCCAACAAGTTTGGGTGTGAATAAAGGAATAACAAAGTTCCTTTAGATGTGAGAAATGTGAATCTTTTAAAGTGTTATTTTCCAGGGCCTCAAGGCAACACCCAGATAACAAGATAACATGAAAACTGTAGAGCTATATTGTGAGTCTAGGTGAGCCCCAGGGTAGCTTTTACTCACAAATCATGCTTATTTCTCAGAGCGCTGGACAGACATAAGCCCAGGATTCAGAGACAAAGAAGTCTGGGGTCAAAGCTTCCCTCTCCCACAATGGCATATTTGCAGCAGAATATTCTATTAAGAGTCTTGGGGGACAAGGATACACTGGGGAGGGTAATGGAAGGGAAGGAAATCCATTTCAGAGGGAAATAATTACAAGATTACCTTCACTTTCAAGGTATAGCAATAGGTCATTATTATTAACTGGTGAACTTGGCAGAGAAAAAAGAACAGTCATATGGAATCATGTACTGTGTCCAGAAAGGACTGATTATTGGCATTTTTCTAGTGGACATGAAGGCATTATAGACATATAATCTTGGTTTTCTTGGTTTCTATTTCTATGGATTTGCACACAGTTGTACATTAGAGGCATGGATGCGTACTAGGAACCAGCCTTGATGGACAGTGCTTAGCCTTGGCTGTCTTCACAATGCGTCACCCCTTTATCAGCGGGCCCCAAACACAGATGGAGCCTGCAAGAACACACAAAGCAGCTTTTGCCCAGGGTCAAGTTTCAGTTCTACTGTATAACATTCACAGAAGGCACAGAAGGTGGTGGTTGGAGAGTGGCTGCTTTACTCCATTCAGTTGATTCCCAAGTTCCTTGATGGACAGGAAGAGTTTTCTTCCTAGACCCTCAAAGCTGCTAATCTCCCAATTTTTAATGTGACTTTTCTTGTTTTGTCCCCCATGGCCCCTCAATCTCTTTAATTCCTTTAGTCTTCCCAGGTTTACCCTGGCCCTGCCCCTTTGGTCTCTGGAGCAGGCTGTCAGTCATTCAGTTCCATGGGTTTTGTTGCCAGTATGGCGTATCTACCAAACAATTGGACATATCCCAGTGCCATGATTGATCTGCTTTGATCATTACGGCTCTTTAGTGCCAGTGACAGAAAGGCCATTCCAGGGGACTTGAGTCCTCAGGTGTTTGTTTATTCTTTCAGGTTCTAGTTTGCCCTTGTTCTCATCTACTCAGTGTTCTCCCCCCGTTGCTGGCTGTTCTGTAGACTTCGGGCCAACCTCAGATACAGAGATATGAAGCCCTGCAGAGCCTCCCCCACCAGCAGTGAAAATTCCATAAAATGCAACCCATAATAAGCCCTTATTGTATCACTCCTCGTGCTGCTGCTTTCCCGTATTGAATCCTGAGCGATAAATGCCTTTGAGCAAGACACCAAGATCTTGGAGAAGCCAAAGTCTATGCAGATACAATTTACCTAATACTATCCCTTTGATTAAAAACGCTAAACCCGGTTTAGATAGTTGTCTTTACCAATATAGGCATTTCCTTTTCATATTTTACTGAAGTCAAGTGATTATAAAGCTTGATTCACTATTTAATATCATATCATAAGCAGCAATCATACTGTTTTGTAGTCTTTATAACCCCAATTTTAGAAAGATTTCATATTAGCTTGAGTGGATGCTCCGTAATTTAATCATTTCCCTGTTGTTAGACACACAGGTTTCTTCTCATTTTTTACTATTACGAATGCTCTGAACTACTTCTTTTTTTTTTTTTTTTTTTTTTTTTTTTTGTGGTACGCGGGCCTCACACCGCTGTGGCCCCCGTTGCGGAGCACAGGCTCCGGACGCGCAGGCTCAGCGGCCACGGCTCACGGGCCCAGCCGCTCCGCGGCACGTGGGATCCTCCCGGACCGGGGCACGAACCCGGTTCCCCTGCATCGGCAGGCGGACGCGCAACCGCTGCGCCACCAGGGAAGCCCCTGAACTACTTCTTTATGCATGTGATTTTTCCCCATATTTTGGAATCTTTTATTAGGCTATAATTTCATTAGTTGAGGATAAAAGTATGTAAAAGGTATAAATTTTTCACTGCTTTTATTCATATTGCTTAATTGCTTTCGAAAAGGACTAGAATAATTAGTAATGCTATTAGCAATTGATAGTATTCTTACTAACTGAGTAATATCATTTAAAATAGTCTTTCTTTATTTAACCGAAAAAAATGTACCAATGCAATTTCAAAGGGGCTCCACATTGCCCACTTTATGCTGGTATCTATTTCCTGCTTTGCAATATCTAGAGAGCAAACACTGATCCCAAGTGGACCGGAAATATTCTAAAGACACTTTCCCTGAAACACAGCTGTTAATTTCTGACTTCTGAATGCAGCCTGCCCAAAATATAAGGATTCAACCATATACTTTCTCGCTAAACTGAGATTCTTTCACTTTGTGACTGGAGCAATTAAGACACTCATCAGTGGAATCACGTGCAATTAATGTTCTTATCTTTTTAATTTTAGGTAATAGCACTTCTTCAGAATAACGTCTTCAGGGAAAGCATATTGAATTCAATCTGTTAGGTGAATATTTTCAGTTAGAGAAGGTACAGTATGTATGTATAAATGAACGTACAGACTGCTGGTAGTTTATTTTGGTCCGATAGCAGTCTTGGAAATAGAACTGAGTTTTATATAGCCTCTTCCAGAACCAGGGGAGCCCTAAGCTCTTTATGGAGCAGTGATTTGGGCTATGTCTAAATAAACCTCATCCTTATAGTCAAAGACAAAAAAATTCAGATGACAAACTACTTCATCTTTCCATACAATATCATGTAAATGGCTCGATTTGGGGCCTCCATAATTGCACGGCTATTTTGGCTTTATGGATGCATCTTTTTGCAACTGCCAGTGCCCTGTAGAAGGAGAAAGGCTGTCGAGGGTGTCCTAGATGACGCCCTGGGTAGGAGTGGGAATGCTCCCCTTGGAAACAAGCCATGGCACCAGTCAAGGGAGCAGCATGGTACTGGCAACTTCAAGATGCTGCCCAGATACACAAGGGCATCTCTGTCTCAAAAGGAGCCATCCTCGCCTTTCCATGGGGGGCGGGGAATTGGGAGTTACAGGGGGTAGTAGTTGGAACAGGAATTATTGTGTATGACTTTTGTCCTGTCTACTGAATCGCCTGGTGGGTAAATGTATATATGGCACCCTTTCCTCCTTATGTTTGGGAATAAATTTAGCAGGCATGTTTACCAATAGCAGCATTTTATAGCCTGAACCACACACGTTGGTCTGTGTTGTTATAGTAATGGCCATGTCTTGCATTTGTACAGATATTCAGAGTTTTTTAAACCCACTTATACTTCACTGGATTATCTATACAATAACATCTCAGCTCTTTGCTGCAAGTCTTGTCAGTTGCACCTCTGAACTACATCTCAGTTGCCCACTACCCCCTTCTGCCCTTCTAGCTGAAATCGTATCATGCTTGTTCCCACATCGTGAGTTGCTACCAAGCTGGTCTTCCTACTTATTACCCTCCTGAGGCTGTTGGCAACCTATTCTCCCTAGAACAGCTTGAGGAATCTTTAAACATCGTAACTCACGACATGCCTCTGCTTAAACTCCTTTACTGTTTTCAGAGTGCGATAAAGATCTGAAATGCCTGACTAGGGCACAAAGGCCCTGCGTGATCTGGCCCCTTCCAACCTCTGCAGGCCGCTCTGCTCTCCCCTCTCTCACGGCCCCTCCAGCTCCTGTAAGCTCCTCAAGTACAACCTCAAGCTGCCTTCCCTGAGGACACTGGCACCTGCTGATGCACCTGCCTGAAAACCTCTTCCTGGGGCTGCATTCTCATCTTTGGGGCTTTAGCTCAAATATCCCGTCTCTAAGAATCCTTCCCCCCATAGTGCGGATTCATGGAGAATGTGAGACTCAGATGAGGACCCAAAGCGATGGAAGCATGAAAACTGGAAGAAACCTCGCGCTCCTGGCCCCTCGTTCATCACTCCTGCCAGAACTGATGCGAGCCTGTGACTTACATGCATTTTCCTGCCAGTCACTAGGAAGATCATAGATTATAGGGATACTTTCTATTTCTGTTTTGTTTGCATTCTTTTGACTACGATGTTTAGGAAAATGGGGAAGATATTGCTGATGTTAAGTAATTCCCGAGTGGTTGAGACTGATTCTGGCAGGAGGGACTTTGTCTGAGAACTGACTGACAAAGACACGTGCTCACCAGCCCCTGTGGAGCCAGGCACCCTTGGGCTCCGTTTCAAAAGGGAGAGAGCTCCCATTTATAGGGAGAGATCTCCTCTTGCTACACAGTTGTTTGAAAGCACCCCGGAGACTTCCATTTGAAAGATGACCAGAAGACATCATCATGAGTTCTTTGATTTAAAATGGAATTTAAAATAGGACCAATTTCTACCCTTAAGTGCAATAATATTTCCTCTAAACTAGGGTATATACACAGATCACTTTTCCTCTGGGATATTTTTTCTCATCCAAACATTGTCTTGCAAATACAATTTTTTACGTGAATTTGTGACTCACTCTCACCTTTTTAACCTAGAAGACTCCCTGGTGTCGGCTGGCCTCCTCTGAGTTATTCATCCGGGTCTGAATCATATTGAACACATATGGCATGTGTCACCCTGGATAGGCAAAACCAAGAGAAAGTCATGAAAAAAAACAAACATTACTTTTCCTAACCATTAATACATGCTACTCATTTGCATTTCAGAGAGTTTCATGCCCCTTTATTTTAGAACAATTGAATCACAAAATACAATTTTTAAAGACTATTTAGCCTCATAGCCTCATAGATGCATTAAATGCCCTGGGCTGTGTCTCCATCAAGCTTCATCCAGCCTCTATTTAACCACCTTCAGCAGGGAGCACTGACTTCCTTCTGGGGCTGCACCATCTTTGCATGGAATTAATTGGTAGGAAGTTAAGTTGAGCCTAAATTTTTGGCTACTAACTTGATCAACGAAGAATGTATGCTTTCATCCAGGACATCAATTAAACACTAAAGAGCCAAGAATAGAGCCGTGGTCAGCTTCTACAGACTTCTAGAACCATTAATCAACACAGGCTTTGTCCTAAAATCTGGCTGCAGTGATTGATGAGGAGACCACGGAGGTCTCGGGCAGTCAAGGCGCACTGTACGTTCTGTTAACAGGCCCGGGTCACCCTCCCTCGTCTAGAAAACTCTGGTCACCTCAGGGTGCCCTCTGACATCCTGGCAGTGGGCAATGTTATTCAATAAGCTCAGCCTAAGGCAGGGGTTTGACAAAGATTTATATAGATTAAAGCCCCTTCTCCCTTCACACAAATTTTTCAAAATCCTCTCAAAGTTCATCTATATCGTATCTCCATAATAATACATACCATGATTAACCGGGACAGCCTGATACTTTGATTTCATTACAAATTGAGAGATGTTCATCTCTGCATGTATCACTTGATATCTTCCTTCCTTTCCCGGGGCTCTTGGCATTTAAGGACGCGTGGCATTTTCCCAATGGCACTAGAAAAATCATCGAGTGAATCTAATGCTCCCAATGTCTTCCTCCACTCAGGATATTATATTTATGTGCCTTCTCCCCAGTCTTTAGTTTCACAAGCAAAACAAATTCTGCAAATATATAAGTCCCATATCTTTGATTTGGAAAAGTTAAAGGATCCCAGCTGCACAAACTTTCTACGAGAAAGGATGTAGGTTCTCACTGGCTCCAGTCTTAGGTGGGGAAATGGAGGATTCTAGAGTTCTGAAAACAGCATGGGCCAGGGAAGCAAGGAGAGGAAAAGTATAGACCAAGATAGGTTGGCTATGACCTTAAGCTGGGTAAACGGAGCCCACCTCAATTCTGTTGGAGTACCCCCCCACCCCCCCCCCACCCCCGTTTTCACATCCTACAATAATGTGCACACTTGTCTGTAACCACATCAAAAAGGAAATGAGTCTAGCCTGGCGTGACTTACTTATTCTCACTGAACCCCTGCCGGCTGCTAATGATTGCTTTCCTTTTTAAATGCTCCCACCTGTTGAATAATCTATTCTAGAATTTGCCTGAGAAGACTCTCAATGCTAATGAAGCGGAAAGATCCCCAGGCAAAGACCAGGAGACCCAGGTTCTAGCCCAGGCTCTGTCATCAACTAACTGAACGTCACTGGGCCAGCACCATAGCCTGTCTTGTCCTGTTTCATCTCTAAACTGAGAGGGTCAGAATCGATGATCTCTATGCTGCTTCCAGCTATGAATCTAGGATTCCTTCATTACCTTAGTCTGTAGTTCTTGGAACCTTCTCTTCCCCCTGTTGAAAATCAGGAACTTAACCATATAGTCTTTGAGTATTTCTGCTCTGTGTGGTCTAGATCCTGTTACTTACTTATTAGTTGACTGGGGACAGTTGTTACAATTCTAGGGGTCTCAGTTATTTCACTTTATTTTTTTACATTTTTTTAAAGATTTTTTTTTGACATGGACCATTTTTAAAGTCTTTATTGGATTTGTTACCATATCGCTTCCATTTTATGTTTTGGCTTTTTGGCCACGAGGCAGGTGGGATCTTAGCTCCCCGACCAGCGATCTAACCTGCACCCCCTGCATTGGAAGGTGAAGTCTTAACCACTGGACCGCTAGAAAAGTCCCATCAGTTACTTCACTTTAAAAATGAAGGGGTTTAAGTCAGATGACATCTACATTTCTGAGTCAGAGTCCATAAAACCTAGACGATATCGAATATTGTTTATGTGTTCACATTCCATACATTCTTGAAGTAACCCAGTACTGTGTGTTCGGCCCTGGAAGATGAAAACAGACTCATCAATTCAGGTTGGGCAGAAAGCTTAGACATTATCAACTGACCGAATAATATTTAGAGTGGCTGGTGCTTTTTTCCTTGCCTTGGATTTAAATAATCTTTAATTTCTAATTTGTACTGACTTTTTAAGTGCCACCCTCCCCCGCTTTTCCCATTGAACAGCCAGGTCTGCTGCTGGGCTCACGTGCACTGGCTAAGGGCACCATGCTCATTTCAGTGAATGCCACCGAAGTCTAAGGGTATGGAGAGAGGAATCGCAAAATCTGCTTCTGTTTCTTTATTTCAGGTAATGAATGCTTGGGTTATAGAGCTATTTTATTCCGGCCTGATGATGTTGCATGACTCAGTGTAGATGATTCCCACAGGAAGGTCTGATTTTTATTCTTTGACTCAAAACTAAAAATAGAGCCTTCAACTTGTCCTGTACTCTCAGCTGTCATCTGCCATCGAAACCTGGGCACTTGGCATGTTTGCCTGTGGCTTTGAAAGAATCACTGCCTTCTGTGGGTTAAGATAAGGAGCAAACAAATATACGTGTATGGACCTGGAATGTTGTTTCACTTCCTATTGTCTTTATTCTGGGTGAATTATGCAGCTGAAGGTGGTTTTTCTTTCAAATGTGTTTAAATGCAATTCTTTTCAAAGGTGAGCATGAGGAGGCGTGGCCCAGACAAGAGAGATTCTGACTCATCACGTCGTTTTAAATATACCTTCTGAATAATCATAAACGCTGATGGAACCTGACTGTTTACAATCTCTCTTTGGGTGGACAATCACCTGTCATCATTTTCCCTTTGGGAATAAAGCAGGTTGAGGCCAAATGAGCGCTCTGCCTCAAGTCACAGAACTAATGAGTTGAGGAAGTAGAACGGGACCCCGGGATTTGTATTATCACCCACTTCAAGTCGTTCTTCTGCTGGAACCCTACACCCCACTCCACCACCAAAGAAAACACACCAAAACGTGAGACACAATCTGGGCTGGTTTCTTCATGAGTCCTGTCCAGGGACAGTCACACACACTGGTTGTCCTCGTGTCTGAATATTTCTTGTCTTTATTGTTTGTGACACACAGTTGAGGCCCCTTCCTTTGTTCTTTGTAGCCTTCTCATAGTTCGATGTCCTGGCTAGACGGTTTCCCTCAACACTGGCACACAGCTGGCTCCACAGTAGGCTAATTAGTTTAATTCAGGAAAAATAAGCCTCCAGGCCAGAAAAGAAGACTCTCCCAGAACTGGAGTTAACAGATGGCACGTCTCCAGGGCGTTAGCCCACTTTAAGGCTTCTTCTGGTCATGCGGGTGGGTTGCCGTGTGCAACTCCAATTACTCATAGACTCTCCACATTTCAGCAGCAGAAAGAGAAAAAGGAGTTATTAGACCTAAATGAAGTCCTTTGAGACTGGGGTTGATAAAATTCTCTTAAACATTTCGCTGGGAAAGATTTCCCAGTGTCCCTCAATGAACTTGTTATGTGACCATATGGTTAAGAAGTCCAATCAAATTGTGGTAGGAACTGGTCTGACTCTGAGTTGGTGAATTCCATCATACAATTCATAGTAGGAGTTAATTAAATTTTAAAATATTCAAATTGGGTTTACATGCTCCTGTAGCTAATGTTGACTCCAAATCTCCCTTTGTTTAGTTCCAGCTTATGCTCTGGGAAGTTACTAGTAATGACACAAAGCCCTAACACAGAGCATGCCGTAGACGTCTCGCTAGGACTCAGGCCAGCCTGCCAAGACAAATAGAGAGCTGGTGTATTTCATTTCTTTTAAGCCCTGGGTCGGGGAGGGCAGCCTTAGAGAACGTGCAGTTACATGTTTAGGAGCAGATTAATTCAAGAGCTGTTATGTCCACAATATTCTGCTAGTCTCAATACTCCCACATCACAGGTCATGAGCATGACATTGACAACGACCTTGATGGACTCAGGACTTTTCTCCAAACCTGTGCCTTGGTTTTACGTACTTTGCATCTCTGCTGGTTATCACTGTCTCAGCTCCAAACCCTCCTTCTTTGCCCTGCTTTGTGCTCCTGGAGATGGACCCTGAAACACTTCTCCTTTGTCAGCTGGTGCAACGTTAGTCCTTGACATTAGAGCACGTGGGAGACACACTGGAAGAGGAAGAGGCTTCTCTTTTTCTTTCTGGGCCTGTATTTTTCTTGCTCTCATGGCATGGCAGGTGGCTTTCCTGCAAGGGGGCACGGGAGAGCCGGAGGTGCACAGTCTCCAGTGATTTCTATCGCTACCCAATGAGTTCCACGGGGAGGTTCCTGGCAGCCAGTCCTGCCCTGTGGCATCTCAGGAAACTTTTCCTCCACCCAGTGGGCTACAGATGCACAGACACATCCTCTCCAAAGGGGGGTCTCAGCCACGGACGGGGGCTGCTTCCATGTTTGTTCCTTCCTTGGGCACCCTCTCTCAGCCCTAGAGGCAGGGGCTGCACTCTGCACCTGCTACTTCTGTATTACGAAGAGTTCTCTTTCCCTCTTGGAAGTCAATCGCTTGTTACTGGTAAATTTTCCCAGTCCAAATAACCAGTGTGGTTTCTGTTTTCTGACGGGACCCTGACTGATACAGAACCCCTTCAAGAACAGATCAGCCTTTAGCCTCGGATCCATTTGGCTTCAACTGTGGATTCCCTCTGCTGCTTGGCAGTGTTTATGATTGGGCTTTGGACCTTGCTCGTTGGTACTGACACAAAGGCCTCATACTACGTTGTGCCTTCATTTTCCTCCGGGTGCCGTGAATCAAGTTGAGTGGTTCTCTCCCACCCTCCGCATCCCTCACCTCTGCTTGTCCAGGAAGAGTGATGCGTCATGTTCAAGAAGCCCGAATAATATGATCTGCCTACAAGGTTGTGTGACCTGCAGAAGCAGAAAGTATCGGTCGATTCTTCACTGCTGTTTGAAGAGAAGGAATTGAAACAGTTCTTGGAATCACCCTGTTGCTGCTTTAACAACTACAAGCCAAATGCAGCTAAAGAACTCCTAGAAGATGTGTATGAGATAATATAACAGTAATCGCCACCACTGCTATCATCGTTGCTTGAAGGCTTACTGTGTGCCAGGAACGTATTAAGTTACTAACACATTATTTTATTTAATTCTTATAGCAAGTCAATAATGTAAGAGCTATTAGTTCCTCATTTGTATCGGTCAGGGCTTTCTAGAAAAACAGAACTAATAATACATATACATACACATATATATGCATATCTATACATACATAGAGAGACAGGAAGAGAGAGAGGACGCTTTATTTTAAGGAATTGGCTCACGTAATTGTGGAGGCTGGCAAGTCTGAAATGTAGGGCAGGCCAGCATGCTGGAAACTCAGGCAAGATCTACGCTGCTGTCTTGAGAGTGGGAAACCTTAGTTTTTGCTCTTAAGGCTTTCAACTGACTGGGTAAGTCCAAGCCATATTAATGAGAATAACCTCCCTGACTTAGAGGCAACTGACTGTAAATGTTGGTCACATCTACAAACTACCTTCAACAGCAACACCTAGATTAGTGTTTGATCAAATAATCTGTCACCTCGCCAGTGTAATCAAGGTGCCACCAGGTAGCTGACTGATCGCTCTGGGCAACGATGGAATACTGAAGACTCGGTGTTGGCCTCAGAGTGGGCACGCAGCAGTGGCTGTAGCCACCTTGGCCTTGGAGAGAGGAAGTCCATGTTGTTGAGCCCAGGCCTGACCTCCATCCCTGCCACCACAGCCAGTGTGTTCATAGAGCCAGTGGGCAATAACAGGGGTGAATGGGAAAGAGACTGAGGTATCCAGAGCAGATCATCTTATCCACTCGCTTACTAAAATCCTTCTCTGCTGAGGTCACCCTTTGGTAAGCACTGGGACACAAACAGGTTCAGTTTTCTTTGTCCATTCAGGGAGGTCTCTCCACATACCTCTTCCCCAGACTCTGTTGTCACCAATATTCCAATCATGTTACTTCCAAGCCCTTGACCATCCAGCTAAACACCCAGTTCATGATGGGCTGCTTAGGTCATATGGTAGCTTGGTGGACCACGGTTGAGTATTCAGTCTCTACTAAGGCCCAGTAGCAAGCCAGAAGCTCTTTCTCAAAAGGAAAGTAGTTGTCTGCAGAGGATGGCAGGCTTTGCTCCAAAATCCCAAGGGTCTGAGCTGCGATTGATCTGTTGGGCCTGTCTGCTCCAAACAGTATCTCTATCTGTCACTGACAATTCAAGCACCACTGGATCCGCTGGACCTATTGGTTCAGGGGGCAGAGCAGCTGGCAAGCAGGATAGACCTGTTAGAGAACCTTCTCTTGTTCTGGGCTCCGCTCAACGCCAGCAGCTTTTCTAGTCACTCGATATATGGGTCAGGGGAGTGCACTCAGATGAGTAATATGTTGTTCCCAAATCCAGAGACCCACTAGGCACTGTGCTTGTTTTATGGTTACAGTAGGGACCAGATGTAACAACTTGTGCTTCGCCTGAGAAGGGATATCTCAACATGCTTCACACCAGCGGACCCCCAGAAACGTCCCGAAGGTGGAAGACCCCTGAATTTCTGTTCAGATTTATTTCCCACCCTGTGGCATGTCATCATCTGTTGCCAATGGTCCAGAGTAGTTGCTACTTCTTGCTCAGTCATTCCAATCAGCATATAATCAAGGTGAAGGATCAGTGTGATGTCTTGTGGAAAAGAGGTCTCGTGTAATCAAGGTTCTTGCAGACTAAATTATGACATCGGGCTGGAGAATTGATGTACCCCTGAAGTAGGACAGTGATGGTGTATTTCTAGCCTCTCCAGCTAAAAGCAAACTGCTTCCAGTGGTCTTTCCTAATAAGTATGGAGAAAAAAAGCTTTTTCCAGATCAATAGCTCAGCTACACACCAGGTACCAGGGGATATGTTAATTTACTCAAGCAAGAAAAACACATTTGGAACAGCCGATGTGACAGGAGTCACCACCTGGTTACGTTTATGATAATGCACTGCCATTCTCCAAGAACTATCTGTTTTCTCCAGAAGCCAAATAAGTGTGTTGAATGGGGATGTGGTGGAAACCAACCCCCCTGCACCCTTCAAGTCCTTGATGCTGCTGCTAATCCCTGCAATACTTCCAGGAAGTCACACTGAGTTTGGTTTACTTTAATCCTATGTAGAGGCAGTTCTAGTGGCTTCCACTTGGCCTTTCCTACCATGCTCCACAGATCAGGGAAACAATGTGGAGCTTCTGCTGGTTGCTGAGTATTTCTAATTATGCATTTTGGAACGGGGCAAATAACCACAGGAGGGGTTTGGCAACTCAGTGTGAGATAAACTTGAGCTAAGATTCCATTGATCACCTGACTGCCATAAGCCCCTACTCTGTTGACCCACAGTATCAGTTCAGAACTAGGGTTCAATCATCCCTGAGAACTCTGATTTTTTCCTTTTCCCCAGTGCAGAGTCACCCTTGTAAAAGGCAGTAGTTATGTTTGGAGAAGGCTGGGAGAAAGATTAATAGTATAAATTTTTGGCAGTGTGATGAGGTCCTTCTCCAGGGGACACAGTCTCCTTTTTATTCAAGGGGTTCTGGGTCTGTAAACTAGCTCAGGGCTGGGAATTGACTCAAGGGCCATGACTCTTCAGTTTTGGTGATTCAAGTTAGACTTCTGTCATGTGACTTAGAACTTTTCCACATACGCAAATCAAGCCAGAATTTAGGAGACTGCCCGTCTATTTCTCTTTTAGGGAAACTGTTCAACGGGCCAGTGACATAGGTCTCTGCGAGTCAGACTATTTTGATTGCTGCCTTGACCCTGCTATCCGTTATGGTAACAACTCTTGCCTTGTATTGGTGATTAGGTGCCGCCAGCGGCCCTTGCCACCCTGGGATCCAATTATCCCCATGACATTTAAGGATCCCAGTCAGTGGTAGCCATTTTCCCTATGATTTCTGACCTACAGAGAAGAGTGACCACGGACCTCTTCGAGGACGCTGAGGCTCCCTTCACAAAGTTGTTTTTTTATAGTCCTAGTGAAAGGTGTGTCCTCTGGCCCCTTGGTCCTGGGGGCGAGCAGATCTTATATGGCAAGTCAACTTTAACATCCCAATCTCCCTAAGCCTTTGGATATTTTCTTCTACAGTATACCAAAGAAGCTCTGGCATTTCAACTTCATTTAGCGTAGGAGACATTTCAGCCTATGTTTCAGCCAACACCACCCCTGCCCCAGCCGCCCCGCAAAAAAAAGAGCTGTTTCTAACTCTTTAAGTTACAATATTGAACCCAGAATTTTTGTTTAGTGGGCTCAATAAATTCAGCCTGATCCAACTTTACATTCCTTCCACCATCATCACGCACAACTTCAACTCCCCAAAATATTCCCCATATTCCTGCCTGGATACATTGGAAAAATTATGTGGTCTTTTGTGGTGTGACACATCTTGTGGGTCACTCTTTGCACCTCATCTGGGGCTCGCTGGAACTTGAGTCTAGCTATGGGTCTAGAAGCAAAGAGGAGTGGTGGGGGCATGTCCTAGGAGAATCAGCCATGTTTTTCAAGGCAGCTCCTTCAGGGGAGGCCATTACAATTTCATCAGGCAAAGCAGGGTTAATCTCCTCAGGTGGGCGTGGCTTACGGGCTGTTGGTACCTGTGAAGAAGACGCAGTGTGCCCAGCTTCATCAGGATCTAGCCGTAGGCCCCACTCCAGTTTTCAGGACTCCATTCCTTCCCAATCCACGCCTTTACTGCGACACCTTGGAAAGCTGAAAATTTAATTTGCATTGTAATTCAGCTGCTAACTGCAGAGATTCTGTGTCTGGTTTTTATAAAGCTCAGCTCCAGGGCTACAGGAGGTTAAGGATTTCTTTCAAGACAGACATAGAAACTTTCAGATGATTCGTGTGGTGGTAGAAGTGGGAATTTGAATCCCGGAACTAATACTTTTCTTTCCCCACACTGTTCACAGCAGTTAGGAGCAAGAAGCCAATCTCCTTATACTTGCTAGTTTAACAAAACGTTCTAAGGTACCAAACAGATGGTCACCCAGAACCTTGCCTCCTGTAGGTATTGGATTAGGAATATTCAGTGGTGAGATTTTGTACATTTCTATTGCCACATTACACCATGGATTATCAGTACCCTCTCTCCCACCAGAAAGAGTCATTAGTGCATTTAAATCTAATCAAATTAGGGAACCAATTCCAGGAACCTCAGAACCAATTCAGAAAATTCACTCTTAAGATTCTGTTCCTCTAGAACTACTCTCAATACCAAAATCAGTATCAGAGTACTCCAGAGAAACAGAATCAATAGGATATCCTGCATGGATGGATGGATGGATGGATAGAGAGGGAGAGAGATTTATTTTGAGGAATTGGCTCACACAACTGTGGAGGCTGGCAAGTCTGAAATCTATAGGGCTGGCTGGAAGGCTGGAAACTCAGGCAGGATTTTTATGCCATAGTATTGAAGCAGAATTCTTTCTCAGTTTTTGTTCTCAAGACCTTAAACTGGGGACTTCCCTGGTGGCGCAGTGGTTAAGAATCCGCCTACCAATGCAGGGGACACAGGTTCGAGCCCTGGTCCGGGAAGATCCCACATGCCGCGGAGCAACTAAGCCCGTGCGCCACAACTACTGAGCCTGCGCTCTAGAGCCCGCGAGCCACAACTACTGAGCCCGCGTGCCACAACTACTGAAGCCCGTGCACCTAGAGCCCGTGCTCCGCAACAAGAGAAGCCACTGCAATGAGAAGCCTGGGCGCAGCAACGAAGACCCAATGCAGCCAAACATAAATAAATTAATTTTTTAAAAAAACCTTAAACTGATTGAATGAGGCCCACCCACATCATCATGGGTGATCTCCATTACTTAAAGTCAACAGACTGTAGAGAGTGATGGCGTCTACAAAGTGTTTGTTGAGGACACTTGGCACTACAGTCAGACGGTTTGCATTTTCCTGACCCCGTAACTATTCCCCTCTGCTGTGATTTGCACCATCCACAGTTTCAGCTGTTTCTATTAATTGTTTTCATTTCTTCCTGGATGCCTCCTATTTCCCCCTTTTTTGCCCCTTTTCTGATACCTCTCAGCTTAATGCTACTGGCACTGGTTTTCAACACCCTCTTCTAGGTACATCAAGCCTCTTCTTCCACACTGGGTCTCCTGTACTTTTAGTGTTTTCAGCATTTCTTGGCCATTTTGGCCACCAGTCACCGTCAAGCACTGATTCACTTCCAGCTTTGGGGCTGTTCCTGAGGGAAAAAATGTAGCTGCTAAATGGTCATAGATATGGAATAATTTACTTCTATTTAACTTATGTTTGGGATACAAATGAAGCAACTGGATTACTAGAATTGTGTTATGTTACGTGAATCTGGAAACAAGCATATACTCTCTTAATAAACTATAAAAATGGGAATACATACGATTAGGTCTTAGAAGGGGATGTGCCTTTAGGAGGACACACTGATGAGTAAGATGTCAGTGAGAATTCCCGTAACAATGAGCTCTTTGAGCTGAGGAGAGAGGTGCTACGTAAATGTCAGGTTATATCATCGATACTTAAGATGCTCCAAAAAGGTCCAGCAACAGCCAAAGGGAACAGAATGTTTTCAGCATTTAGTGGACCAGACCCATTCATTTGGAGCAAGTTTAAAAGGAGTCTCACACACAAGGTGGATAAACAAGGCTGCACATTTCTACCAAAAGAGTAATACCTTGAGTAGGTTTTAACACTTACAAATTCATCTCAAGAGGATTTGGATCAATCCACAAACAACTTTTACACTTCTGTTCACATATGGAAACTTTACAGTTATATGCATGAATATCATGACTACTTCTACATAACATGAAATATATGGATAAGAAATTCTAAAGCCAGTAAAACATTCAGTTTGTTCAAACGCCCTCATTTCTCAGAAACATCTGAAAGTCTAGCATCAGTATTTATTTTTATGTGGATATTTTATATAGACCCCACCAAGCTTTATTTTCCAAAGAGTTCAAACAACTAAAAGTAAGTTCCTACAGTCAAATTAAACATTTCTTCCTTTTTACGACCTATGGAAATATTTTTTAGAGCTCTAACAAACTGGGCCATGTCCCAAACCTTCAGCTTCTCCCCCCTTAGGGTGACAAATCAATTCTTACCTTGTAATGCTGGACAGTTACTGTGGTTCAGTCATAATCTGAAGTTTCCAGACACTGCCAGGATGTGGATGGAAGACCAATTAGTACTGAACATTCTAGAAATTCTGCAGCAAGTCTTCATCCAACTCCTGAGTTTCTCTTTCTCTTCAAGTGTATTTTAGACAATGATTAGTAATCAAACACTTCAATTCGGCAAATATTTTTTGAACTCAGAGCAAAGTACACGGCTAGAAATTGGGGATATAGAGGTGAACAAAAAAAATTTCTTGCCCCCAGGAGCTCTTATTTTAGCAGATGATACAGAGGAGTATGTAACTAACTAAACTGTGAGTCACTGCAGTCACAGACTTCAGCAAGTTCCTAAGGCAAGCACAGAGGAAGGAGAAAGTCATTCTGATTTGTGGCATTAGGAAATGCTTCATGGAGGGAGCAGGGCATTTGTGCCGCCCCTTGAATAGGCTAAGCAAACATCCCAGGTTGCTTGGGAAAGTCCCAGTTTACATTGTTTTCCAAGCATAATTATTCATTATTAGCACTCCACTTTCACTCTCAAAGGTTTTCTTTGGACAATAAATTATATGATCATACTAGTATTGGAGCACACATAAGATGCTGACACAGAGAAGAAGGAGGGTGAGAATTTCAGATGGACCAAACAGCAGGACGGAAGGCACGGAGGAATAAAATCCCATGGTATGCTAGGGGAAAAACTGGGCTTAAAATCTTGAAGAGGGCATTTGCCGTCTTTACTATTGCTGTTTGAACTGAAATGGAAGTATGTTCTATAAGAATTGTCATGACCTGCTATTTGCACACTTATTTTTCTTTCTAGGAATGTGACTGTTGTGCAACAAAGACTTTTCCCATATTTATCTCTCATTTTCCATTTTCATTTGATCAGACAGTTTTCTTTCTGGCAAAGTATTATATTCACATCACAGAGAAAGGGAAATTAAAAACCAATTCAGACTTTCCATTGTCTGCCTTCTGACCAGTTAACACTAAATTAAAGCATATAATGTGCTCCGAGTCTGCCCTTGTACTTTCCAAGAAACAAATGTTTAAAGAGAAAATAACCAAAATTAGAAAGACATTATTTCTGTCCTCATAACTATTCAGGGGGAAAAGGACAGAATATGCTGAAATAATAATGAAAATCTTAACTAACTTGCATTGCTTTAGAACAAGAGATTGACATGATTACTTTTTGGAGTGATAAAGTCAGTCTCTGATAGGAATAGTCCTCTTAGGTATTTTTTTTTAAACAAAAAGGTTCTAAATGTAGAACAAAGAAACAAGACTAATCACTGTGCATAAATATATGAAAAATAATACAGCCATCAACCAAGCAATTCCAACAAACCACTGAAAAGGCTCTATCTTCCTTATCACATAAGTAGACTTGATTTCCATAGCTTGTTAATCCCCAAAGGCTTTTGTCTCAGCTCTTTAGGATCATTCAAAGACCTGAAACCGAGAGAATACAGAATATGCAAGTATGCAATACACAGTGGTGTGAAGAGTTGGGAAAGGGCCATAGCAGGAACCATTTAAAGGAAAGGTGGTGCAGGGAGAGGGTGGATCCAGCTCCCTTCTCTGACCTCCTGCCACACCTGCTTCTTTCTGGAGCTGCTTCAGAGCTGCCACTTCCAGGCAGGAATTCAGGTCTGCATCTAGGCAAGCCCTTTGCTCCTTTCCCAGCCCAGTTCAGTATCAAGGTTTCCCATAGCATGAACCTGGCTGGCATCCAGCTTTTTCTCATGAGTAGAGGATATTGAGGTCCACTGACCTTCAGAGAGGGCTCTGAAAGCTTTTGAAATTATCCAAAATGTTAACAAACTTAGAAGGAACATTTATATTTGACATAGTTACCTAATTACTCTGATTCTTCTGGCTTCCTAGGAGTATAACATAACAGGAAACCCATTGGGAGATGCTATTTTCATAAAAAATAACCAATATTTTTTTCCTCTCCTCCTTGGGCCCTCACTTTCCCTTACCCCGACTCTCATACTAGTCTTCTAACTGATCTAGCTGCCTCTAGTCTCCTCCCACTTCAGGCCTTTTCTGGGCTGCTCTCCATCATTTGGGGAACAAATCATTTCCTTCTAAAATGTGACTTGATTATGCCCCTATTTAAAGCTTTTTGATAGCTCCCAGTACCAAAGGATACCCTGTGGTTATCTGGAGCAAGACATGCAATGCTGCGCACAATTACCTTTCTGGTCTTACATTCTTCCCCTTTCATACCTGATGGCTTTGCAGAATCTCAGCCCGGTGCATGTGCCCTCCCTATTAAGCCAGCCCTGGCTCCGAGACTTAGTCACGCTCTCCTGTGTAATACACCATAGCAGGGACCGGATACTCTTATGGGTCTGAGTGCTACTGGAGCACCTTGTTCATCTGAAGACCATCATCATTGCTTAGCAGACTGCCTGGTATGTTTGTTGAGTAAATTTAAAACGGTAGCTGAACAGGGAACTATATTCAATACCCTTTAATAAACGATAATGGAAAAGAATATATATATATATATCCGAATCACTTTGCTGTACACCAGAAACTAACACAACATTGTAAATCAACTACCTTCAATTTTAAAAAAGGAGGTAGCTGAGGAATTCCCTGCCGGTCCAGTGGTTAGGACTCTGTGCTCTCACTGCAGGGGACACTTGCATGATCTCTGGTCGGGGAACTAAGAACCCACAAGCTGCGTGGCGTGGCCAATAAATAAGTAAGTAAATACATATTTAAAAGGTAGCTGAATTAGTTCCCATTTGGCTAGAGCATCCTTAAATCAAAACCACTAGTCCTAACAGGTTTTATGGCTCCAAATGATTACCTGCACGTTTGAGGCCACATTTGACTAATCACACATTCCTATACACAGGCAATGTGGGGACGTGTGGGCATAAGTGTACCAAAGCCAAAGATATATGGGATTCCTCCTAAAGTTGCTGAGGTGAAGTGAATTCAGCTTCTGATAGATGAACACACAAATCGCCCCAAATTGCTTTCATATAAATATGTTTTATTGCAGAGAAGTTATATAAGTATTTACATGCTGCAACACGTCACGACATAAATTTACCAAATATCTTGTGGTGGGATGCTGTAGGTTTCAGATAATAGTTTCAGAAGAACCACAGATTAAGTGAAGAGACTGACAGCTTTATTGACTCTACATCTCTCGGTTGCTAAATGCTAGAAGTCAAAAGGCAGTGTTTTTTTCAGTCCTACCTGTCATCACTTGCATGCAGAAACCTAGGAAGCAAATACAAGAGAACCGTCGAGTTTCAAATCCATATGGCCACCAAAGTTTACAATGGGTTGGGTTATAATTCATGTCGTAAAGCGTTTAACTCTTGCATAAAATATACAGTCCTATTAAGATTGGTATAAATCTACTTATTTATAAACCCTGGCTTAAAAACAAGGACAGGATGCAGCCTGCACATGCACTGAGAAGGACAACCTAGCAAATGTTTGTGAGCTTAATAGTGTTTCTTCACTTGCTTATTGTTATCAATCTGGGAAAACCACCTCAAGGATTGACGATTTAAACCTCTCTTGGTGATAAATAACGGCAATGAAAGTCTAGGAAAGACCCCAGGCGCTCTTGCTGATTTATGCTGGTGGAAGAGACTCTATGGACTGTACTAAGGTAGAAACTGGCAAGTCTTCTTTAGGCCACATCTCTAGCAGGGTCATCCTGAAGTGCAATAAAAAGTCACTGATGCCTGACTGCTTATTTCTGAAAAAGTCAGTAAAGTACTAACAGATCTCAGATGTAAATGAAACAAGTAGGTGGGTCTGGACACTCCAAACCAAACTCACAACTTTATACCTTAAAGTTGTGGTCCAAGGTCACTAAGTAGATAGACAGGCTTTGACTGAAAAGGGAGCGGAGAAGGAAGTAAATGAAGAAAGCAAAGACAAATAGAATTTCTACATCTCTTCAAACCTACCCCACCATCCTGAGTAATGCACGAAGCAAGCAAATGGGTGAGGAGATTTATGCACAGCTTTGCAAAATGGTGAAATGCACGTTACCCCTGAATACAGACCGCTGGGAAAACCTTGATGATGAACAGGAGGATTCCCCGTTTTTATCTTCCACTGAGAGTAATATTCCTAAGAACAGCCCCATGTCCACCTTCGGATGCCCTTTTCTCAACTTCCACCCTCCTAGCACGTTCTCCTTGCTGCTCAGAAAATGAAAAACAGTTATTTAGGCTATAAATGTCCTGGCCGAACAAGGAGTGATACTTCGGCATTGAGCGTGAGAGAAAGGAAGTCTGGGTTCTATTTTTAAGCGATTCATCTTAAAGTAAAATGAGACTGAGTTTTGCAGTGGACTCACGTCGGTAGGGCTAAACCAACAGCTTCGATTGCCCTGCCAGGTGATCAGTGTGGAATGCGAGACGTTTTATAAAACATGCTTTGGGGGCTACTGTGCCTTGCAAATAACCCCTACATTTGGAATTTTGAGCCTGGTAGCTCACCTAGGCCATTTGCAGGACTCGGAAGTTTTCCAGGGCTTGGAAGAATGAAGAGCCCACACCGCCTCAGAGGCTTTGAGTAACTCTGGTTATAAACCTCTTTGGGATTCGAGCCCAGCAAGTTCTACCCCTGCCTGAAGCAATGAATAAGAGTTTATGAGAATAAGTAGTTTAAGGTAATGTAAAATATTATATATTTAGTATACATAATAAAAATATATCCATATAATGATCTTGATGCTATAATAATTTTTCTCTTTAAAAATATAATCCCTTGAAAGTGCTATTGGGAGTTCCCTTTCTGTCTTTGTTTTAAAGGCAAATCCCCTGGCTCTGCAGTACTCTAATTCTCTTGTCATTCCCAGAGTCTTCCCTTGCCAATGGTAATAACAATGCACAGTATATTTTTCTCTCTCTTAGCTTCTTCCTTCCTTACAAAATGCTGCTAAGTACGAAATACTGAAAGAGTTAAAAGGGACAATTAATTGGAATGAAGGCATTATCTATCCCTGACTTTGAACAAACAATAGATAAGTTGTCCTTAACTTAATGAGATGTATGACTAAGTAGGACCACTTGATCTCCAATATTAATAAAGCTTCTGAGTCCTAACAGGAAGTACAAAACAAGAAACTCAACTTGTACAAAAAACCCTTATTAAGACAGTATAACAAACCATGATGTGAAATAACAGAGTCAAATCCAAATTCACAATATATAAACCACAGCCAAAACTAAAAGGTTTTATCATAACAGTTATGGCTTCCCAAGCCAGAGAAAAGCGTACTGTACTTCAAGAATCAACTAAAGTTGATAGATAGCAGGTATTCTGGAAGTTGCAATAACAATTGAGTAGCTGCAGATTGCATAAATGTGTTGTGTCACATAATACCAAAGTTATTTGCAAAAATTATACAATCTGGAATGCTAGAGTGAGACACAACAATGTACTGAAACAGACGTTTATAAGAAAATGAAAGCAATCATTAATATAAAAGGTATTTTTGGATGCATTAAGTTAGCAGTGCTATCAAGGTTAAATAGGTAAAGTAAGTTCTTTTTAGTCAGCTACTTAGAATTTCGGTCACAAACGCCAATACCTTCCTGTCCTTGGCAAAATCTCGTCCCTCTTCTGTGTCTTCTGGTTTGCCTTGCTTGGGATCTTCAAAGTCCCAAGGGTAAGTATTGATCAGGGGAAGACATTGAGGGCTACTTCCCCCAAACATAGGCTAAAGTGTAAGGATTTTCCCAGTGTTCCCTGGGGCAAGACTTTCCTGGCCAGTCTAACTTCTCCATTACGACGTGGCCCTGGCCTCCTATGTTTTCTTCCACCCCTGCCTTTCACATTTCCCTTGACTGACCAATAGTCCTTGGGAATTTGTGATCCTGTATCTTCTGTCTTATAGCAAATTCAGCGTTTCTTCCTTCTCCTTTTCTTTCTGGGGATGCTACACTTTAAAAGTACCCCAGACCTCTTATTTCCGAGGCCCTGCTATCTTATTTGCACTTAAAGCGGAAGAGGCAGGGAAAGCTACACTTCTTTCAGCATTTGGTTGTTCTGGGGTCTCAAACTCCCAGGGACACACCTCAGCTCGTGATGTTAAGGGTTGCTGAAAGTTATTACTTGAGTTATATGAGTCAGGCACGTTTTGCCCCGAGGAAGATGTCTTTTTCTCCTGGTCTCCTAGCTGGCTGAGGTTTTCATTCTCCACTTTTGATGCCACAGCTTTGGGAGGCAGCTCTTCACCCTGCCCAGCACACACACTGGCTGCAGAGCGCTGGCCGCCATTCTCCCCTTGAGCTCTTCCTGGGGGAACCTGAGTCTTGCAAATCACATACTTCTCATCTTCAAAGAGGGACTGACCTTGGCTCTCCCAAGGGCACACCTCAGCTTTGTCCATGCTCTTCGGATTGGACTGCTGACATAGTTCAGCTGCCTTAGGCTTGGGATGAGATTTCCCCTTTAAGGAAAAAATTGGGGTTTTCTCCATTTCAGAAGCCGCAATCGATACGTGCTTTTGAACTTTTGATTCTGAAGGCACAAGACCGGGGGTCAGGTCGTAGATCTCCCAGGGGCACACCTCCCCTATGTCAAAGCTGTCCTTCATCTGGGGGGTGCCTGGGCTCAGGTCGGAACTGGCAGTGGGGGGGCTGGCCCTTTGCTGCCTCATAATCCCAGATTTCGGAGGTTTTCTTGGCTCCTCTGAATGACTGGAGTTTGGGGGGGCAGAGTCTTGAGTCTCTGCGTTATCTGAATTTGAGTATTTTCTGTTTGTCTCTTTCTCTCTTGGCAGAGCTTTCTGGGCTTTGGCCCGTTCTTCCACGCCGGATGCCTGGGTTTTCCCGGCCAGTCCGAGTGTCTTCTCTTTGGCACTGGCGATGACGCTGAGGGACTTCTGTAACACGGACGTGCGGGGCGGCCCGGGCTTCTTCTCCGAGCTGAGGTTGTGGGCGCTGGCCGACTTACACACCAGAGGCACGGACTCGGTGGACACGGCCTGGCTGTCGTCTTGCAGGGCTCGTGGTCGGTTCGTTCCCGCCGGGGAGCCCAGCGCAGAGCTGTCCGTGGCCGCCGCCTCCTCCTGCTCCCGGCTCGGGGCGGGCGGGCTGCCCGGGCTGCCCGGCTGCTCCCGCACGTGCTCGTACGTGCTGTGCGACTTCTTGAGCGAGAAGACTCGGTTCCGCAGGGACTCCTCCTTGGGCTTCCCGGCGCCGCCCGCAGCCTCCTGCGGATTCCTCCTGCCCGGGACGGCGCCCTTGGCCGCGCCGTGGTCCAACGCGTCCTTGTCCTCCTTGGAGCACTGACGGCTGACCGTCTCCGGGATCTCGGTGATCCGCCTCATGATGGAACGGCCTAAGCCCTTCTTCGAGCACCGCTTTTTCTGGAGGTGGGGATTATTTGTGATCATCTTCTTCCTCTTGTAGATTTCCAACTGCGCGTAGAGTTTCTTCAGCTCATCCTGCCATAACAAGAGCAGATTCAAAGAGGTGCGGAATTTAGCGTTCGGCCGGCCAATATCACTAACTGTAACGTGAAGTCAATAAACGGGGCTCTTCCTAACATCTCTGCTCAGCAACTTTCCCCTCACTCTCACTTTCTGATTCCTCTGTATCTTGTTTCACACAGCGTTTGAACTTTAAGACGTGAACTCCTGCATTCCGCACTTGCTTCATGCAACAGGCACTTTGAACTTGCGAACTGCGTGGACCAGGCTGAGCCTGGACCATGACAAAACACAGCCTGTTGTCTACCGATAAACCATATCCCTGAACAATACGGGAAGCATCATGTAGCCACTGATAAAATTAAACCTAATGTTAAATTAGTGTACAACAGACCATCAAATACTAAAAGCGTCTTCTTCCTCCAAATGCTGATATATTGTCACAGATTATTTTAAATAATTCACACTCTCTGTTCACAGATCTATCCTGGTTTCCCATCAGCAAGATCTCACAAGCCGTCATCATGGGACATGTACAACCAGTTCATCATCATGGTGTCCAATAAATCAGTTAAGACTATCAAGACTGGCCTCTGTGGCCTAACTTATACTGTGATTCTATGTTTTAGAACTGGATTAACTGCATGTGATGCCTTCAGTTCTTACACAAACACACATGCTCTCTAACACAAAGAAGCACACATGAACATCAACCCACACGTGTGAGCCTGTATGAATGGGTCTAATCTAAAACAGAAAAGAAGAAATACTGGTATTACCCGAATGTCTTCTGGATCCAAGCTGTGCTCACTCCAGGCTGAATTGATACTGCTGTTCAGGTAGGATCCAGATCGGCCCATGTCTAACTCATCTTCGTATGCTTCTGTAGCAATGTCGTCTCGTGGGTTATTGCTTGAATGTGAAAACTGCAATAGAAATTCAATATGAGCTGTAGACATTACTCCACCATAGGACACAACATAATAATTTTCTAAAGGTTCTAATGTTACATCATTTCTTCAGCTTAGATGAATTCATTCACTGAACTCTTTACAAAATATTTGCTGCCATATTTGTGTTGTTTCCCGCCTTACATGCCAGAGCACTTAGTGAGGCAATATTAACACTTGGTTCCCTCTTTGACTCCTATTTTCATTCTTGTCTTTTTTCCAGGTTCCAAGGGTTAACTCACATTATTCCTCTTCAACGATATTTGCATTTTGAAAATGAAAATAAGTAGCAGAATCCAAAGAAATGTTCTCTTAGGGTACTCTTAGTGCACTGCACTCTAAGAGTAGCAATTTAGACCCACTGGCAGCTAAATGGGAATATTTTTTTGAGAGGTGTGGTGTGTATCATATCGTTTCACTTTACACAGAGGAGGCTGTATTTCATCTATGGGCACAATTGGACTTGATCACAGGAATATGACTTTCAGTCTGTCACACAGAGCTTCAAAAACACTACTTTCAAAACTCAGGGGACAGGAGATCTGAATTCGAGCCTCGACTCTGTTGTCAGTGAGATCTTAACCAGGCCATGGAACCTCTCGGGAGCACAGTGCCCTCTTAGCCTAAAGGGCTTGCGCTGAATGGTATCTAAGTTTAAAATTCAATGATTCACTGAAATTATAGATTTTTTTTCTTAAGCTCATCATTATTCTCAAGTTCCTCCCTCATTGCATTTTGATATATTTTAGTTATCTTCATGTAGTCTTTTGCTATTTTTCAGTTTCATGGACTCTTGCTATCTCTACTCTTCTTCAAGTGGAAGAGTGAGGAAGAATGAATTGGGTAAATGATGGAGAGCAGGAAGAATCAAAAGCATCCAGCCGCATTCTACACCACATACAAACCAAGTGACTGTCCTATGAAAACTGAACGAACTTGGGTTCTCTTCTCCTAGCTTGTCATTGGGTAAAATATTTCTTTAAATAATGAACAGGTTTAAAAAAACTAAAAATAGCAATCCCACTCCTAGGCATATATCCGGAGAAAAACATGGTTCGAAAGGATACATACACCCCCAATGTTCATTGCAGCACTGTTTACGATTGCCAAGACATGGAAACAACCTAAATGTCCATCGACAGCTGAATGGATAAAGAAGATGTAGTACATGTATACAATGGAATATTACTCAGCCATTAAAGAGAATGAAATAATGCCATTTGCAGCAACATGGAAGGACCTAGAGATTATCACACTAAGTGAAGCAAGTCAGACAGAGAAAGACCAATATCATATGATATCGCTTATATATGAAATTTTAAAAAAATGACATAAATGAACTTATTTACAAAACAGAAACAGACTCACAGACTTAGAGAATGAACTTATGGTTACCGAGGGGAAGGGTGGGAGGGAGGGATAGACTGGGAGTTTGGGATTCACATGTACACATTGCTGTATTTAAAATAGATAACCAACAAGGACCTAGTGTTAAAAAAAAAAAAAAGTAGCTAATCTCATGATAAGAAATGTAGCAGTAATCCAAATGGAATAGATTAGACTTCCAAAATATACATGTGACAGGGGTCCTTCCACTTAATTTGTGTGATTCTTGACAAATCTTTTACCCTCTATACAATTATGCATTGTCTATAAAGACACTTGATACTTAAAAAAACCAAAATATAATAAAAGAAAAAAACAGAACAGGTTGCCCTTTGATACAGAGATACAGAGATATTTTAATGTCAACTATTGTTAAAATATTCAGCTAGGCAGGTGAACACAAATTGGAGATAACATGTGAGATGGTAGTTCTCTATTTAATTAATAATGAATCTTTTGTATTTGGGACCAGCTGAGAAACCACAGGAACTGATGAACTTTCCCCTCACTCTTCTACTTATGTTTCTGGGAGCCACATGTGCCATAAACTTAAGGCCATAACAGTGAAGAAAATAGAGTCCTGGTCCTCCAAAATCTCACATGCTACTGGTGGTTATTTATAAGACTGAAATTATTTTTCTTGAGCAAAGTCTTAGAGACTATCATGAGTTTAAGAGACAGTTATTTGTCAGATATTGTCCATTTCCTGCTTTATGATTTTTCCTTAATGCTTATCTCTATCTAAAATACTATTTTAAATATTTATTTTATCTTTTCTGTTTCCTCCTCTCTTCCACCAGAATATAAGTACCATGAGAGCACAGATTTATATCTGTTCACTACCCTTATTCTAGGATATAGAACAGTGCTTAGTAAAGCTCCGCAATAATGTTTAAAATTATTTATTGAAATATAATTCACATACCATAAAATTCTCAATTTTTAACTATACAGATCAGTGTTTTTTAGTATATTCATGAGGTTGCACAATCATCATCACCATCTAATTCCAGAATATTTTCATCACCCCCAAAAGAAACCTTGAACCCAGGAAGCAGTCACTTCCATTCCCCTTTTTCCCCAGCCCATGGCACCACTAACCCACCTTCTGTCTCTTTAGAGCTGTCTATTCCGGACATTT
This sequence comes from Physeter macrocephalus, assembly GCF_002837175.3. Taxonomy (NCBI): domain Eukaryota; kingdom Metazoa; phylum Chordata; class Mammalia; order Artiodactyla; family Physeteridae; genus Physeter; species Physeter macrocephalus. The sequence goes on from NC_041224.1 coordinate 15,521,087, forward strand.
CACATAAATGGAATCATATAATATGTGGCCTTTTTTATCTGGCTTCCTTGGCATAAGGTTTTCAAGGTTTGTACAAGTTGTAGCATGTATCAGCGCTTTATTCCTTTTTATTGATGAATAATATTTCATTTTGTGGTTATACCACATTTTGTTTATACATTATCAATTGATGGACATTTGGGTTGTTTCCACTTTTTGGCTATTATGGATAATGCTGCGATGAACATTCATGTACAAATTTTTAAAAAAATTTTAAGCCAGCTTTATTGAGGTATAATTGATATGCAGAGAACTGCACATGTTAAATGTGTACAATTTGATGAGTTTGGACAAATGCAAACACCCGTGATGCCATCACTACCAAGGTAACAGACATCAAGAATAAATTTTTGTGTAAACATATGTTTTCAATTCTCTCTGGAGCTCAATAACAATTTTCTGAATGAATAAATAAATAGTCTGAGTATATACCTATCTAATAAAAATGTAATATTATGTACAGTATAAAGATGGTTAAGATAGATTGCAGGAACAATGGCTATTTGGTGTAATTCAAGTAAGGAGGAAAATAGGTATTTTGCTCTGTTTATAATCGTTTGGCCTTTTCAATCAGGCTGAAGTTCAATGTTTTGGTTAATTGTGAGAGGTGAGGTAAAGAAAGCCTAGAGTGAAAGAATGAAATCACAATTCTGGTTTCAGCTGTGCTAACGTTACATTGTACGACACTGATAAAGATGTATTTTGCTTTCCTAAATGTAAAAGGGGAAAACAATGATAATTTTTGTTTTTCTACACATAATATTTTGTTCTAATATTTTGTTTTTCCACACGTAAAAGAGGAAAATAATGATAATTTGTATACTATCTTTTTTCCAAAACTTGGATATCATTTTGTTTTATTCCAAGCAGCCTCACCGCTATCATGTCATAGATGAGGAAACTGAGACTCAGAGAGATGAAAAGTCTTGCCTAACGTTACATCACACAACTAACTTGGGGTGGGGTATGAGTTCAGAATCCCTGTATTCTGAGTCCTGGCCCGTTTCCCTCCATGTCAGAATGCTGTGTAGATAAGTCTTTGTCAGAATCCATCATTGTCAAGCAAGACTCTTTTTATACAACATTATAATTATTTCTATTTACATGAAAATTCTCTGAATGCTTAAAACACAATACTTCCCTGAATATGAATCCAAACAAGAGGATTCTTAGACTAGGATAATTCTCTTTAAAAATGAGCTTGAGGTTACAGCTACAATGAAAGGCCACCTTGAACCCCTAATAATTAAAATATAAATACATATCAAAGAATTTGGAAAAGGACTAAAACGGATGATGGGTTTTGTACAAACTAAGGCAGTTAAAAATTATGTGAGATGTTTAATAAAGCCCCAAAGAAAAGAGACACCTAGATTCCTGAGGAGGGAGTTTTAAAAACATTGTAGCATGTCAAGCAAATCTTCACACCTCCCTTTGCCTATATTGCCAGATATTTTTTAAAGGAGAAACAATTCCACGCTCATTTAAAACAACTATCTTGCAAGAGAAAAGTAATGTTGCAGGAATACCTTTGGAATCAAAAGCAACCCAATGGTGACTGTCACAGTCAAATGAGTATGTGCAAAATACAGCATCAACATCCAATCAGACTGAAGTCTTGAGGCAAGAACAAATCTGAAATGAGAATTCACCGCATTAGCAACCCAACAAGATCTCTACTTAAAACACCAGGATACTTGGAAACTCTGTTCCTCAATGTATTAGTAAAAGAAAGCAAGTAAGAAAGAAGTCATACTGTTATTTCTATGACATATATTTTCATCACAGAAGAATAAGGGTCTAAGTAACACTAATTAGATGCATAAGATATGAACTCTTTAGTTCTTAAAATTATCAATAGTAAGAGAGATAACACATACATATATAATGTACTAAATAAACATTTCCTTGGATTATTATTTTGTAGTTAAGTTGAACGTGCAAAGCAAAAGCAGTGAACACGTGAATTCAAAAGAAGAGTAGGTTAAAAAATGATTGTTTCAGGCAAATTTAGGTTATAAGACACATCCAAATAATTTTTTTTTTTTTTTTTTTTTGCGGTATGCGGGCCTCTCACTGTTGTGGCCTCTCCCGTTGCGGAGCACAGGCTCTGGAGGCGCAGGCTCAGCGGCCATGGCTCACGGGCCCAGCCGCTCCGCGGCATGTGGGATCTTCCCGGACTGGGGCACGAACCCGTGTCCCCTGCATCGGCAGGCAGACTCGCAACCACTGCGCCACCAGGGAAGCCCCAAATAACTCTTGATCATAATATTCTTCACTTAAAAATATTAATTAGAACTAAGGAAAAAAAATGGGTAAATATCTGTTTTAGTGAATGATCCCAGAAGTTTAAATGATAAGCAATGTAATGGATAAAATGAATGTACTAATGGTTTGTAACATGCATCTTTTAAAAATTGTTTTTAAAAATTGAAATATAGTTGACATACAAAGTGCATCTTTTAAAATACAAATCTTAGTTTTTATAGAGCATCAAATTATTTTAAAATAATTTAAAATATAATATTTAAAATTTTATCTTATTGAAGAATTTATAAACTCGTGTTCCAGGATGGCCCTTCAAGTAACATGTGTAGGAAAAATTCATTATTAATATCTGATCTGGTAATTTTGGAAAGTTTTCACAAATCAGTAGGTACATGTACAAACTAAAACTCATGTTTTAAGGACTCATCTTTATGCAGAAACCAGATATTGTTTTATTAAGGTCATTTTGCACTCATATTCTTCTTTTAATGTTTTCCCATCTATTGTTTATCCATGAAAGCTAAATATGAGATTTTAGTGCTTTTGGAATTAGAGAATTAGTATTTTGTTTCAATGATACACATCATCAAATTTGAAAAGCTCATATCCTAAGAAAATGCTTATGATATAATCATGAAATAAACATATATGAATCTAAAAAGAGAAGAGACTAATTTTATTTCTGCATTATACCATATTCATGACAAATTTACTAAGTAAATTAATATTAATATTTAAAACAAAATTTCCATCAAGGATATTTTTTCCTCATTTTCACTTCCATCCGCCCACCCCCCCCAAAAAAAATCAAGCTAAAATAGAAGCTCAGGAGTCATCAAAATGGAGATAGAGTTTTTTCCCCTGTGTCTGGAGACATAAAAAACAGACTTATACACACAAGTGCAGAATGGCCAAGATACTTCACAGACAACTAAAAGGGATTTTCTGGATTAACATCTTTTCTAGCTCCTTTGTGAGAAAAGTGGCTTCATACCTTTGTTTTTTTTTTTTTTAACATCTTTATTGGAGTATAACTGTTTTACAATGGTGTGTTAGTTTCTGCTTTACAACAAAGTGAATCAGTTATACATACACATATGTTCCCATATCTCTTCCCTCTTGCGTCACCCTCCCTCCCACCCTCCCTATCATACCTGCTTTGAATGTGACTGAATATTCACTTTGTTCAGGGATGGGATACTTTTGACTATACAGTCTGTGCTGGGTCAAGTAAGATTTTTTTTTAAGCACTAAAATAGGATCATCTTACTCAATAAAAAGTTATAGTCTCTGAGACAGAGTATTGAGGCACAGAAGCAGTAGAAAATGTACCCCTGAAAATAATACAATCCCAATCTGCTGGGGCCCCTGCCAGTACTGGAGCAGACAGTTACATCAAAGGAGATGGATTTACAGTCAAAAAGCATCCTTATGTACTGGGAATTCCTATCTCAAATGCCAACACAGGTAAACTTGAAACTAGCCTGACAATATCTGGAGAAAAGAATGGGTACATATATTTTGAATTAAAACAGTGAATCTTCCAAAAAATAATTTTGAGATATGCTAACATCAATTGTCCTTAATCAGCTTTTAATTACTGCCAGATTTTTTTAGGTTGCAGTTTTGATTAGAAATACCTTAAGAACAATTGGGTTTTGAAATAGTATTAAAGCTTCATTTTAAAAAATAGTATTTCAACTTAAAAAATAGGTCCAAAAATCAGGCGCATCGAAATATTTGAAAATTGAGGTTAAGAATAAAGGCAAACTTTTTAAAAGCCTTGCACTTTCCCAAAGGTTTGCTTTATGCTTAGTACTAAAAATAAGTAAAGGGTTAGAACAGACTGAGCGAAATGCCTTCTCATCATTTATCCTTCTAGACTTAACCCTTTTAGGTTATTTTTGCTCAGTCTGACAATTTGGTAAGAAAGAAAGTAAATCTGTACATAATATGTAGTCATAGTTTTTAATTTATATATGTGTATGTATAAATATGAATACATACATATATGTATATATAATTTTATATTTTAAGCAGACAAGAAGAACATATATATCCTATTGATAGAGAATATCTTTGCTGATGTTGGATGCCTTATTTAATATTATTTCATTCTAGGAAAAAATTGCCAAGATGGATCCAGCTGATTTAAATTTTTATGTTATTGCTTCTTATCCTTGAACTTTATTAATGCTGGAACCACAGCATGTATGAATTCAGTCCACATGTAAATAAGAAATTGTGCATACTTGATTTCTTTAATTATCACTGCCTTTTACTTGCTGCTGGCTCATCCCCCTAAAATCAGTGTTCTGTAGATTTAATGTGTTAAACTATAATTCCATCACTGGTCCCTTATGGCCATACAAATTAAACTTTCAAGAGAGTAGCTACGGTTCTTTGAAGCCAATGTGCCACCATCTAATCGAGTCTGGTCGATATAGAAAGGTAAGTCAAATCTGGAACTTGAAATGTAGAGCTTCCCATTCAGGTTTGCTTAGCCTTGCCTAAGAAGATACCAAAAGATACCAAGGCTGGTCCCTCTGCTACCATCTGAAGTCCTCCCTGTTCAAAACTGATAGGGGATTATAAAGAGTTGTCTGGAAGAAGAGTATGCTATGTCTGCTCAATACCAAACCTACTAGGTTCACCATGAACCATTCAATCAGAGCTTGTGTCTACATGAACCCAGCTCATGGTTTATATGATTCTTCTGGCTGGGTTGTTTGGGACTCTGTAGGACAGACCTAAGCAAAGTAAGAAAGCTATTTTCAACAAGTATTTAACATATTTCCTATCACCCTGGTGCAGTGATAAAACAGTATTTTCTGAAGCATGGCTGCTGTTATCAGATGTAAGTGTTGAGGGGATTCCATGGTCGATTATATTTCGAAAATGCTGGTTAAACAAAGTTAAACAGGTATCTGTACAGCAGGACTTCTCGGTTTGCTAGCTTCATTGTGACATTCCTAGAAGGGAGCTATCAAATGTGATGTGTCATAAATACACACACATATAAAAACATCTAACAGTGATTTACTAATATGTTAATAGTGCTTATCTTTGGGTGGTTGGATTAGGGAGTTTATTTTCTCTTTATCATTTTATGATTTTTTTAAAAATAACCATCTATTGCCTCACTATTAAGAATTTTTTTAAAGTTCATTTAAAAATCATTTACCTTGCCTACTTCTGAAAGGACTTGGGCCAGTTGAGAGTTGAAAATCTATTGAAAAAACACATTAAATGATGGAAATTGAACAGAGTAAAATTGAACAGGTTGAAAAGATACAGATCAATTTTGGCAACTGTGTTGAACAGATTTAATTTCTTGGGCAATTAATTTGGTTCTAAGACACATAACAGTTAATTTTAGGGCAAAAGTGGGAAACTCTGCATGACAGTTACAGTCTGACAGTAGAAGACATTTAAACTCATCTGTGATAAGCCTTTTTGTTCAATTTTTATTTTTTACTGAAGTATGGCTGATTTACATAGCTACTGCCTTATTTATTTATTTATTGGCTACGCTGTGCAGCATGTGGGATCTTAGTTCCTTGACCAGGGGTCAAATCGTGGGCCCCCTGCATTGGGGGCGTGGAGTCTTAACCACTGGACAACCAGGGAAGTCCGTGTGATAAGCCTTCTTACATGCTTATAACTCTCTAGTTGGTTTGTTAATATAACATTTAACTTATCAATGGTTCTAGATAAGCAGGTTTGTTAGATCTTGAAACATATGTGTTTGATATTCTGAAAACAACAAAAATGATGCAGCTTTTTTGGGGAGAGGGGTTGGCAGAAATGTGAAGGCTCTGGAGCTCTGGCACCATGACAAAGTGCCCCCTGGTGCTCACGGCATTTTAGACCAGGGCATCCTCGCTCATACCCTTGAGCTCCAGTCTGAGTGGGACTAGAGAAAGCACCCTTTTCTTTGCTTATTCATGATTTCATATTCTGCGTCTCATCTCCTCCCTCTTCTACTTTCTCTCTCTCTTCTCTCTCTTGAGAGGGCAAGACAAAGCACGGGGGCAAATTCCCTTGATTCTTGGCTGTCTCTGATCGAGTTTCCAGGGTTGTCAGATCATAAATACCTCTTTCTCTTACTTTAAGAGTTTGAAACGTGTAGATTATGCCTGAGGCCCAACTGTTCTTTGGCATCATCTATTCCTAGAAGTGCAAGATGTCATTTTATGATTATTGACTAAAGTGAGAGGTGATAAACATCCTGCAAAACTTCCACAGATCCATACCTTTTCACCCTATTATTAATCCCTATCTTTCCATTGCGGGCCAAGGCTAATATTCAAAATTTCTAATTACATTCTTAAGTGTGTCCTAACGTTTAATATATGTCGAGCAACTAAATGGCATCTTTTTGTTGCTTTTCAGACTATAGGATTCCTTTTTGGTTGTTGTTCTTATTGAGGTTTTTATTTCATCTTCAAATATGAATCAGGTGAAAATTCTCAGAAGATAAGTCATACATATTTCATTTTGTTCACTTATCATAAGCCACTTTCTTCCTCCTTTGTACTCATTGGATATGGAGATACATGGAATAATAAGAAACGGAGGGCCAGGCCATATTTTCTTACCACAGAAAGTCATCACTACAGTGTAATGATGAAAGAACCCCACTGCACACAAAAATCCAGTCATCAACTTGGAGTGGTTTTTTGGTTCTGAATTCAACAGATTTCACAGACATAAGTTATCTGAGTGTTAAAATTTTGAAAGTATAAACCAGCATAATAAACATGAATGAAAACATAGACAATTTACCTGTATCTATTTTATAATGTATGCATGTATTGCTTTATATCTTTAGAACAGTATTATGTATCATAAACAATATACCCAATGACATCCCCATAAGTGGTTTAACACAATACAATAACATTGAGTTACCCTTCTAAATAAATGAAGGCAATAAACAACTCATCAGAAGGAACTAAGAACAGCAGAGTTTAAAAAAAAAACAAAACGATTCATTTGCCATTTCTGTGACAAAGAAATTAGTCAACTTATAAAACACTATCCTTCCTACATCTTTCCATTATGCATCTTATCCAATTTTGCTATTTAAGTTAAACTGCAACACATCAGAAAAATAAAACAGTTATTGAGTGGCTCTGCAGATCACTTGCCTAATTGTATGGAATATAGCGGAGATAATGAGCTCATTGTGAACTGCAACAGCCATATAGCGCGGCTCGTGAAAAGCTGATGGGACTGTTCGCACCGCATAGCAGAGATAAACACCCCATAGGAGGAATAAAAATTCAGCTGTGAGAAGAACAAACAAACAATTCTCTGTTAGTTTTATAGGTGAAGAAAGAAGTAAAATTTAAGCTCTTTAGCATGCATTTTGTGTCTAGGATAGAAACACATAGAAATAGATGCATACAAAATGTTCATATATGAATACCTATGCCATATATTTATTTAAAATTTTTATTCAGTGTATAGAGGATTTTTTCACAGGTACACTTTGTGTTTTAATTAAAAAATTTTTTTAAATAGTGTTTGGCATCTCAGATTGCGTGTGTGTGTGTGTGTGCGCGCAAGCTAATACCTGGCTTTTTCCTAAAACAATTGTAAAATAATTTTCCACATTCCCAACCTAAGTTTAAGCTGTTCATAGAGCATCTGGGTCACAATAAAGTCCTCAAGGCAATAAAAGTTTATAATGTGTTTATATGCAGCTCCTAGAAATTTAAATTCTTACTGCATTGAGTCTGGTTCAATACATAAAGACCTCCATTGCCAGAAATGTGAGCAAATAGGCTGCTAAACATTCAGTGGCATAGTTTATAGTTGACCCATTATTTCTTCACACATGACAGACACCATATCTTTGGAGGGTATATGCTAAAGGCTTATAGTGAAATTCACAATTACCTTGTCTTCTTGCTCAAGCCAGAAGAAACAAGCATAGTGCAGCAGTTAAGGATAGGGCTTCAGAGTCACACTAGACCTGATGGGGAATTCTAGCTGGATCCCTAATTAACTTTGCATAATCTGAGGCAATTTAACCTCTCAGGTCACAGTTTCCTTACCTGGAAAATGAGGATAATAAAAGTACATATTTCATGGGATTATTTGCTAATGAAATCGAATAATGGCTATAAAGCACTTAAGAGTTTCTGACAGAGTAGATGTCAGATAAATAAATAAATAAAAACAGATGTTAAATAATTGGTTCTTATTGTTAAACATCTCCTTAGACTTTTTTTCTTCAAATTGAATGTTGTTATTTTAATTCATTCTGAGCAGTGGGCAGTAACTGTTACCATCCATTTTATCTGTCTTAGTGACATGACCTCATGGGAAGATGATATATAATTAACAAAAAGAAAGCTCTAATTTGGAGAAAACATTTCACCAAATGCATTACCTAGGGGTAATCTACTTATATACTGAAACACTGATTTCCAGCCCCATATGCCCAGGTGTTTTACCTGCCAAAGTTTCAGCATATTTCTACCATATTTAAACAATAAGCAGTGCCCTACTCATTGAAAATCCCTTAAGTAAACACATCTGTCAAGAGTTACTCTAAAACCCTGATGTGGTCAGAAGTTAGAGGGAAAATAAACCTCACTCAAAGGTCTCCATGAGATTAGAGTGGAGGTCCCAATTATTCTGTACGTTGGCCACTGGCCATGTCTGTGAATGTTCTTTCCATCCGAGCTCTACTGGATCAGGAAAAGGAAAATCAGGAAATGCTGACGTGTTCGTGTATAACTTTCTTTCCTAAGGCTTGTACTTCCGTCCATGCTACTACTATTGCCTCTTCACTCAGGTTTGAAATCTCAGTGCCACCTTTCACTGACACATTTCTACCCTGACTTACTTTTCATATGTATCACCTTCTCTCAATGTCCACAATTATAATCCTTGCCTAAGCTCCTACCAGTTTATTCCTTATTTGTTAGAATTATTTATCAACTGTCCCATCTAAACCTGGATTCACCCTTTATTAATTCATTCTTCATAACAGTGACAAGTTCATTTTTCTGAAGCTCCACTTTGATCATATCAGGATTTGTCCAAATCTCTGCCACTCCATTTGGGTTAACGGATTTGTATTTCCATTAGAAGATTCACTCACACCCACTTAGGACCCTGGAATAATTCCTGCTCCCAAAGGAAGACTACAGGGGTTCCTGCTAGGGCAGACATATTTCAAGTTTCAAGACTTTGATGACTTTCTTGCAAGAAAGTTTCAAGACTTTCTTGCCACCCAGGCTTCCTGTTAGCTGTTCCATTGCTTGGCCTTATTCTTTTGTGCTTGTATATTTCTTAGACTCTGACTTTTTGTCCAGTCTCTGGCCCTCAGGTTAGCCTTCTGTGAGGAGCTGCATGCTTCCTCATTTAGAAATCTTCAGTAGCTCACTATTAATCTACTCCTCGCCCTCTATGACCTCCTGTTATGCATCCAACACAATCCCCCAAAGCTCTCCATTATGAACTCTGAGTTGGCCCAGGAAGACTCACTGTCCTCTGAACACTCCAAAGATTCTTCTTGCCTCTGAGTCTTTGTTCATGTTATTGCTCACATACCAAATCTCCTCTCACCCACATTTCTAAACATTAAGCAATTTTTCAATGTCTGATTCAGGTCCCACCTCCATCACAAGGCCACCTGAAATGATTCTTACACTGAAGTTTCCTTCCTCTAATCTCTTACAATTTTTAACTATCTATACTACACTATGCAGAGACTAATAATGCCACACAATATATAATTGGGAGAAAATTGTTCATGGAGTCTTGAGCCCCGACTGTGATGACCTTCTTCAGGGCAAGAATTGAGACTCCATTTATTTTTTCTGTCTTTGCCCACATAGGTGACAGCAGCAGTACTCATCACACATGGATAAGATTTAATAAATATTTGTTGAATTGAATGAATATAAATGATATCAGTTTCACGTCATTAGAGATGCAGGCTTTCTGTTACCTTACCACTCCATCTAACACTGATGGATGTCTCGATCAATCTAAGATCTATATACATGATCCATCTATATACATGATCTAAAGATCATACTGGCATTATTATTAATAGTGGCAATTGCTACTTACTGATAGACCACTAGGTGTGTGGTACTGTGCTTGGCACACAGAATGATGCATGCAAAAAAATTATTATTTTTTAACATCTTTATTGGAGTATAATTGCTTTACCATGGTGTGTTAGTTTCTGCTTTATAACAAAGTGAATCAGCTACATATATATATATATATATCCCTATATCCCCTCCCTCTTGCGTCTCCCTCCCACCCTCCCTATCCCACCCCTCTAGGTGGACACAAAGCCCCGAGCTGATCGCCCTGTGCTATGCGGCTGCTTCCCACTAGCTATCTATTTTACGTTTGGTAGTGGATATATGTCCATGCCACTCTCTCACTCTGTCCCAGCTTACCCTTCCCCTCCCCATGTCCTCAAGCCCATTCTCTACATCTGCATCTTTATTCCTGCCCTGCCCCTAGGTTCTTCAGAACCAAAAAATATTACTAAACAATGCTAGTACAAAAATATACTGTAATTGAAGGATTTACATGTAGCTAAATTATGAAAACACTATCCCCTGCCACCTATTGCAGTGTTTTCATATAACGTTATACTGAGGATTTTTTTTTTTAAAGAAAAGTAGTTATCAGGTTAATTAGTGTGCTACAATGGAGAATTACATTTAAAAATATAAGACAAAATAAGATTCCTCCTAATAGCTAAGCTGAACATTAAAAACATTTCATTAGCAATATCAAACAATATGCTCTGGCTGAAAAAAAATATAATTAACTTCAGACTAACACTGCAATTAGTAAAGAAAATATGCAGATGTTACCAAATTTGCAGTATTATTACATGGGAGTTGAAATATGTGCTGTGCTTCTGCTTTAAAAAATAATTTCTGGTGGTAAATGATTTTGATGGGAGGCATGGGTATAGTTAAAAAGGGAATTGCATTCATATTTAAAGATTCAAATAGGGCTTTCAGAAAACTGAGGTATTCTATTTTTAATCTATAAGGAATAACACTTAGTTTAAAAGTGAACTACCATAGCTTTTAAAAAATTAATATGCCATAATGAAAGTAATTTCAAGTTATCTTTCCAAAGGCCTGGGTCAAGCAAAGAAGTGAGAATTAATATCAGTTCTTTGCCACTGAAGATGTCCCAGATCTGTGATCTTAGAACACCCACAAGGGCTGACACAAAAACAACATCAAAGTACAAATGTCTCTCAAGCTGTGGTCCCCTGCTTTGCCATGTTGCAAAGGCATTTTGTATTTAATAACATTTTATGCCTCTTAGCCCGTTTAAAAATTAGTTTACATGGCACAAATAAATAAATACAGGAAGCATTTAGGTTTCATTTTCCAAGTGTGCCTTTTAATGTCGTCTTCTGTTTTTCTCTAAATCCTATCCACTTAGAAAATTTATGGTCAAAGTAAACTTACTCTGTTTTTATTCTAATAGTATGGTGGGCTGCATAGAAGTTATGGTTAAGTATTAAGTCAAACAACTTCAATAATGCTTGAGAACAGCTCAAATTCTATCATTCCAAGGTTTGACTGCAAACAGAAGCCTTGATTCTGGAGGCTTTCTGCCTTTTCTTTGGTTAAAATAAAGACAGTTATGAGACGTACAATGATGAAAACCATGAGAATGATACTCCTGGTAGAATCTTAAAGGGTGAAGTGACTTTGTGAGACCACGTGGTCTGCGGGTACATTTTTCAGTGTGTGGATGTGGCTGTGAAAGTGTTGCTTGGTGAGTTGCTGTTATCCTGGTTGTGGTGAAGTCACTTTATTCACTCGAGAAGCATGGAGAAGATGGATGTTGCAATGTATTTCACAACTAGGACACCGGGGGCCAGAATGTCTGTTCCCTTCTCAGCTCCTGGGAGCAGCAAGTCACAGGGATGGGCAGAGCTGGGCCGTGGGATACGCCCATGGAGAAGCTAGCTCCATCCCTGCTGACTCATAGTGAAGACAGCAGAACGGGGCCTGGATCCCAGGTCTCCTGGTTCCTGACCAGGGTTCCCTAAATTACATCCTTCGACTGAGACTTTCTTTTGCTTTATTACTAACAGAGGTAGACAAAATCCTTGGAAGTATTTTTGTACTACTGAAGAAAATAAACATTTTTCCAAGCAACAATTGTGTTTTAAACAACTAATATACTAATTAGAATTAGCCAGTGGTAGTTAAAAGAGTTCTACTCAAAAGTACTTTTTGTCCCTTATTTCATCTGACTTCATAGCTAACATCTGTTGAATGTGCCAGGTGCTGTGCTGAATGCATTCTGTACATTATCTACATTTGGTTCCTTTAAAAATGACTGGGGCAGAATTCTGAATGCTGAAATTTCAAGTTTGGGTCAGAGACACTGTGTGGCAATACTAAGGAACACTGTTGTTAATCAAACAAACTTTACAGTTCATACAGCAACCTAACTGTCCTATCCTCTCCCCTCCTCACTGCCGGGAGCTCTAGGCAGAACTGCCCTGGGTACATTTGCAGGTTGGGTTTTCTGCACTGCTCCATTTCACAGAGCTCTAGACCTGGGGTCAAGTTTTTCACAAGCTCCACTGGACTGGGGAAGGGACAGGAAGTGTACTTTCCCTTCTCTCTGGCATGTTAAGATCTTTAAAGTTTGAGGGGGGGGGTGACAGAAATGTAGTGAACCCAAGGTTCTTCCAAGCTTATGGACACACATTAAAGGTCATGAATGCAAGAAGAGACAGAAGAGAGGGACAGGATGAGATCAGGGCCTCTGAGGCACAAGGTCAAGGTCAGGGCAGCAGGCTGGGTCTCCCAGGAACGTCCCTTCCACTTCTCTCTCCCTGCCACTTGCTTGTGTGTTGTTTGAGGGGGGAGTTGGAATTGGGGTTATTTGTTACCACCTTAAAAATGTATTTTAAAATTTCAGTCCTTTATGGAAGACTGACAGCATTGAGAATTGCCTTTGCTTGGGCGACGTCACTAGAAACTCACATGTACTTTTGAAGGGCTAGCGTGAGTGCTTTTAGAATGACTAGTGGAGGTTACTGTCCCAAGACAGATCTGACCCCATCACAAAATTCCTTTCACTTCCAGAAAGAAAAATGGCACTGTAAGGATAAAATTAAGGAACAAAAATTAATTAATTTATCCTTTCTCTCAGCCCTTTAGCATCAAATAAATACTCCTCAAAGAAGTAAAATATGTTTCAGAAGATGTAGTATACAGATAAAAAAGGAAAATAACCTCCACTTGACTCATTCTAAAAACACTCAAGCAAGACCTTCAGAAGGTATGTGTGAGTTTCTCATGACATAGCCCAAGCCTGTCAATGCGGTCAAGCTTTTATCCTTTGATTGAAAATTAAAAATACATTTTAAAAATGGTAACCAATGATGCAGTGTGGATTAAGGCATATGGTACATTAGAATAAAAAAAGATGTATGTAAATGATCCTGAATCATGAACATTAATCTAAGTCAGATGGAGAGGAAGTCTAATCTATTTTCCCCAATACTCATTAAAGGGTGCTTATATCACATTTCACCTGTCACAACATAGCCTAATCTTCTGGGGTGATTAAGTATCTTAATCCTTAGAAACAATTGTTATTTTAGAATTTCCCTATATAACTCAGTAAGAGTTACTGTATTCTTCTCAGTTCCTTCTAAACACTGGTGTACAACTAATTAAATTACTGAACACATTGTCTGTTTTTTGTGTTAAAAATATTATACCAGGAAAGAGGAGAACAAAGAAGAGCATGTTAATGAAGAAGAGAAAAGATTATATTTTCTGTGGTGAAAACATTCCATGTGAAATTTCATGGAAATAAACGAGTACTTTTGAACAGTAAGGAAATCAATGTTGAATTCTCTGAAAGCAACCAAATCTTTTAAAATTCCCAAATGGAATATGTGAACCCAAGCTTATCACACCTGTTTAATCACTGCTTAGATTTCTCTCTATGTCTTTTTGTAAACTTGGTGAATAAAACATAAAGCAAGGGATGTCAAGCTCTAAGGGGTTTTCAGAGCCATGAGATACCTCATATACTGGTGGACTTTTCACAACCAGGAATTGGGGAAGACACTAATTTATAAAACAGTCCTTGTCGGGGGATAGTTATTAGATCATGTAAATGCAGTTGAGAAGAGTTAGGCCATATCAGAGATACAGAAAGATACAGATAATAATAGAAGATAAAGAGAAGCCTGGATGGAGCTTTTTGTACATCTTCTTGTGCTGGTTAAGGAAGGCAGAAAAATAGCTTTATTCTCAATTATGTCCACTTTTAATCACATTAGATTATCACCACCTAACTTCTGGAAGAAATCAAGAAAACATTTCAGTGCTTGCCTAGATATGAACTAAAGTTTGACCCAGAGATTTAGCCATGGAACAGAAATTCTAAATGTCCTTGAGGTTGCCATCCCTCAGCAGTCAACTTTTTGCAGCGCTGTTGCTTTTTCTCATAGGCAAGGTAAGAATCTGTCCACTTACTCTAACTTACCTTGGTTACCGGTGCCGGTTCAGTATGTTGCCTATGTTCTGAACATGTAGTCAGAAATCGACAGCTAACCAACTAAGTATACGGAAGAATGAACTCCACTGTGTTACCACCTCTGCTATCAAATTTATGTATTCCACACTTGGAAGCTATATATTGGAGGACCTTGGCCTCAAGCTCTAAATCTAGGTGTAAAGATGTGGCCTTGTGACATTAGGAAGGTAATTCAGACATGAGAAGTCAGTTCCAATCATTTGTCAGTTGGTACCAACCAACTAGGAAACTCACAGGGTAATGAAGTTTTAACTTTTTAACCATGATAAATTTGACTGCTATTGTGAAAAATCCTGAACATGAACAACTGACTACCAATTGACTAACTAGCATACACAGATTCAGAAAAAAAATCTCATAATCCTACTACCAACTTTTTTCCAAATGAGTATGACTTGGGATAGTTATTTGCTTTCTCCACTAATTTGGGGGAATGTTTGCCCATCCCAACTCTTTATTCTTTACACAGCTCTAGGAGAATGGTGAAATAATAAAAATTTTTATCAAAAGCCAATCAGTTTTATTCTATTTCAATATTTGTAAATGCACTAAGCAGTATTTTAAAAATTACAATTCTGATTTGCCATGCCAAATTTGTACCAAGCTCTTATTTTGACTGGATAGTTTGGATAAGTCAGGGGTCAAATTTCATAAAAGGGCCAGGGACTGTCATTTTAGTTTACATAATTTGCTCCAAAACACCTTCCCCAATCTGAACATATACACTTTACCGTTAAAATTGATTTGGGTACAATTGTGTAACTCCTGGATTTTTAGCTTTAATGTGTCTCCTCACACTGTTCTAACCCTGACCATAGAAAATATTACACAATAAAGGGAACTGAGCTCCTTCTTTGTTCATTCAGCAAATATTTCTCGAGAGCCTACAACTGACAGATACTTTGTTAGGTGCTAGGGATATAGGGTGAACCATCCAGGCGATGTTGTGAAGAACAGATAGCTAGCTACTAGGTTGGGAGAGGAAAGAGAGTGAACAGATGTGAGAATCCTTCCTTTTGCCTTCGGTCAGCTACAGATAAGATACTGAAACACGCTTAGAGAAGTGCTGAGTTATATAAAGATGACTAGGATAAGTACCGTGGTATTGTCTTTATTACAGATGTAGATGATTTTCAAAGACGTATGGCAGCTTAAGTTTTTCCAGGAATTCTAATCTGATCTAGAAATATTCTGGAACATCCAAAATTTGAGGTTCTCTTTCCAAGAGATAAAATAAAATCTTTTTTTTAAAAAACAGACTGCTGGGCCTGTAAAGTGTTTCTTACCCTGGCCAATGTTCACCTGTCTTTCCCAGTTGCAATGTTTAGAAATATCTTTATTTGCTTTCCATTAAAGTTTACTTCACATTTTTTATATAGGACAAACAATGATTATTGAGAATTATAAACAGACCTAAATAATAATGGGATTCTGAAAGTCATTTTTCTTCCATTTCTATGTTTTGAAATATTTCCTACGTTTTCAGATATTTCCTCAAAGAAGAAACTGAGGCTCATGGAGGTTGAGAGGTTTTTCCAAGTAGTTTTCTATATCTCATTCCTCCTTCTGAAACACCTGTGGTAGGAAAATCACCTACCTGGGAAGGTCTGAGCAGACCCGTGCAGTAAGCAAAAATAGAAAGGACCCATTCTTTAAATTTATGACCCATATTTCTAACTGGAGTTCTACTTCAGTGGGAAAACTAGTATCACACTCTTTCAAATGGTTCTTTATTTTGCATTTTTTAAAAAAATAGATTGTTTCTGAAAGGTAAAGGTGATCCAGAACACGTTTATCAAGAAATTAACCATCACTTTTCCTTTTTTTTCTAAATTGACTTCTGACACTAAGCTTCTTTTCACAACTTTAAGGTAAAACCTATCTCCAGCCTCTCCACATCCTTCCCCCTGCATAGAAACATTTCTGTTTAGGAAACGGGGAATAATTTAGCTTTCAGTACATGTTTCTTTCTGGCTGACTGAAGATACATGAATTTATTCTTGAATAACAGCCTGGATATAAAAAAAGTCTAATGGTAAACATGGTACTTATAGAAATATATAAAGAGGACTGAAAAGAGGCATATGTTACACATTAGCAAACATTAAATTAAGAGAGGTTAAATATGGAATATCTAATACCACATGCAGAAAGAGAAATAAATTAAATCGCTGTAGGGCAGTGTGAAAAAAAGTTTATAGCAACCACATGTCTCTGAGTTTTCAAGATGGTCCTAATTTCAAATATTTGTTCCTGTTGTTAAATCGCGTGTCTTGACTTTTCTTTAGAGAATTGTGTTACTTCAAGAAAAGTGTAATTTTTTTTTTTTTTTTTGCGGTACGCGGGCCTCTCACCGTTGTGGCCTCTCCCGTTGTGGAGCACAGGCTCCGGACGCGCAGGCTCAGCGGCCATGGCTCACGGGCCCAGACGCTCCGCGGCATGTGGGATCCTCCCGGACCCGGGCACGAACCCGTGTCCCCTGCATCGGCAGGCGGACTCGCAACCACTGCGCCACCAGGGAAGCCCCAAGTGTAATTTTTGAAACTAAGGTGTTGCAGTAGTTTATAGGACAGAAACAATGACTGGAAGATAGCAAAAACACCACCACGAAACATTTAACTTCTTACCTCTTGATCTGTGCACCCTATCATTAGTCTTTTATTTTCCAGTATTTTACACTCTAAAGAAGGTCACATCTGTGATTTCTATATAGAAATAAGTAGGAACACATAACTGACAGTAACCTGCAATTTATTTTATATAAACTTTCTTTATATACAAGGATTTTATATGATAAACAAGATCTACTGAATACCTATAGTGTCTCTAGTAAGGTGTTGAACACTTTACGGGAGATATAAAATATATAAAGGTCTTATTCCTCTCATCAGGTAGTTTACTATTGGTTTACATAGATAAGTGAGAATTGTTAAAAATTATTAAAAAGCAAAATCAGGTGGTAAAGACGCTTCGTACAATGGTAGTTCAATAAAGGAAGACAACCACTCGGACCTGAACCCAGGAATCTTTATAAAAGAGAAGTTCTTTGAGGCATGGTAAAGTTTAGAATATTGTAAAGAGGTACAGAGAACATTTCCTTTGATAGGAACAGTGGTGAAGGTGGGTGCGAATTGTGTGAAGCATGAAGGAAATGCCTAACTGGAAAAGAGGGTAATGCTGAAATACACTGTAAATAATGCTGGATGGTTACATTTATTGTGAGTCTTAAAAACCTGTTAAAGGAATCTGGAGAACCAGAAAGTGACGTGATAAATCAATAAATTCAATCTATTAATAGACTGCTTTCAGGAGATACACACACACACATACCCACACACACACCTACCAAATTCAGGGATTTGGAGTTGGAATCATTAGAATGGAGAAGGACTTAGAGCAGTGCTTCTCAAAGTGCGGTTTCAGGACCAGGAGCAGCAGCATTGCCTGGGAACCTGTTACAAATGCAAATTCTTAGGCTCATTTCCGCTCGCTCCTTGCCTACCCAATGATGCCTCATTATGAATTTGAGTATTATAGTCTTTGTAAAACATAAAAGAAATATAGGGCTTCCCTGGTGGCGCAGTGGTTGAGAGTCCGCCTGCCGATGCAGGGGACGCGGGTTCGTGGCCCGGTCCGGGAAGATCCCAC
>NC_041224.1:15539667-15570591 GCF_002837175.3 Physeter macrocephalus
GCGCGTCCGGAGCCTGTGCTCCGCAACGGGAGAGGCCACAACAGTGAGAGGCCCGTGTACCGCAAAAAAAAAATAATAATAATAATAAATAAATAAATAAAAGAAATATAATGGGCTTTTCTTCATAGTAATATTGGGAAATGATTTTCCCTAGTTTGGTTAACTCGGATTGAAGAACGTAAAATGTTATAGGTTTCTATTAAGTAGAAATTTTATATCTATACAATTTGTTTAATTTTCATATCCAGACTAAAGTCAGAATCGGAATTGCTTCTTACCTTAGTTCAATGCTTTATCTTCTGATACTGATATTGATATCTCCTGATACGAAACTACTGATATCTTCTTTGATATTGATCAAACCAATGATGATTGACTTTATATATTATCATTATAACAATTCCCTTTATGTACCCACATTGCTTCATTATTACAGATATCAGGCCTATAAGATTCCTAAAATATCTTGTCCAGAAAAATATTATTCCATTTAAATTGTAAACTAAATACACATTAGCTTCTAGCAAAATAGTAAATGTGAACATTCAACGAACAATTGCCAAATATGGGGGAGACAGAAAATGGGAATTAAATTCATGGGTTTATTTTTGCCAAATAAAATTAAGATTTGTCCCTGGTTGACTGAGGGGAATGACAACAAAATAATAAAGGGTTTTTGTATTTTGGGAGGCTTAGTTTAAAATAGCCCAATATTAACAACAGAAAAATTCCTATGGATTTTTCTCTTCCTCATTTTTCAAAAAACTGAGCTACCAGAAAAATAATCTGTTTTTGGCCCAACTCATCATGGGATTCTTCCAAGTTCTCCAGTTTCTCAGTCACATAACTTACTACCTCCAAGGAGCATGGCTTTGTGTTTGTATAATACTGGACCTCCAGAGAATTCCCAATAAATTATCTTTAGAGGAAAGATAAATTAGAAATTTTGCCCAGAGTGCTCTAGATACCAAGTCTGATATATCATAGGACCAAAACAATATAAAAAATACCAGTACGTTTCCTTTCTCCTCCCAGCTAAAGAAATAAATCAAGAGAACAGCTACTGTTAGCCAAATAGGGACACACTGATAGGACGGAAAGCAGAAAGTCTCTCTGTACAAAGAAGTTGCCTTTACTGACTGTATTTCTCCTTCTTGATTACATTTTCTGAACAAAGCTACACACCTTTGAAAAAGATGGAAACTCTCAGAAAAAGTTTGCATTCCACATGTTATTATTATCTTTTCATAATATTGTTTCACCAAAACCATATTAGGTGAAATTCCTTTAGGGTTTGTGAAAGGGTTTGGCAAGGCTTCTAACGAAGTCCATTTTAATGTTAGTGGGCAAAGGACAAAATCGCACAAAGCAAGTGATCACGTACCAACTGCTGTCATGTAATCCCAGCGCTCAACGAGGCACATATTGAAGATGAGGTGATCTGATGTTTGCCCTTGGCCAATGAGTGAAATCCGCCTTTCCGAATTCTGGCAAACAGATGAAGTCCAGCCAATGAGAAACCAAAACACTACCAGGAGTATTACTGCCAGCATCCTCATGACCCGTCCACCGGTCATGTATGGAATCCGTTGGGCTGTTCGTGAAAGAAACACCTTCAAAACCCTGGAAATGCAAGACATCAAAATGTGAAGGCAAACCTAACAACCAGAAAGTAAAATTCTAAAATATCTCATTTTTTTAGGTGAAATTTAAACCCACCCAAACCTACTTAGGCAGAGTTTTAACATAAAAAACAAACAACAGTGTTGCCTATACTTTTACCGAATTTCATTCTAGTTTACCTTCCAATAGCAGAACAAATATCCTGCATTAGGGGTCAGTGAGTCAACAGATTTGTGTAGGATGGAATTCTTTTGAGTATGTTTTAATATTTCAAGGAAAATTCTCAGGACCTTAGAAAGATCCATAGGCAAACACTGCTCAAACAGGGTTTCTGAGGGATCAAAATATAGTCCTAAAAGTGAGTAGTTGGGTTTTACAATATTATACTAAGTCAAAGACTTCCTTAAACCAGTTATTTTTTTTTTACAGTAGAATGTTATAAAAGGTATTTTCTGAAAATCATTTTATATAGCCTCCCTTTAGAGTCATTTTGTCACATTACCAAAAATAAGTAAGAAAACAATAAGAAGGGTATTTAAATACCCCCTGAATAAGATTATTGCATTAAGGAAGAGGATATGACCTATAAGAAATGTAGCGATTTTTAAAATTTGGGGTTTTTTTTTTTTTCTGTATATATGACTCAAATGTACAGCCAGAGTTGAGACCTACTGGATTACATGGTATCTAAGAACTGTTCCATCTCTAAAAATGGTGTGAAGACAAAATCCAACCTTACTATAGGGATCTTTCCAGCCATCCTTTCTTTATTTTATTTTATTTTTTTTTTCGGTATGCGGGCCTCTCACTGTTGTGGCCTCTCCCGTTGTGGAGCACAGGCTCCGGACGCGCAAGCTCAGTGGCCATGGCTCACGGGCCCAGCCGCTCCGCGGCATGTGGGATCTTCCCGGACCGGGGCACGAACCCGTGTCCCCTGCATCGGCAGGCGGATTCTCAACCACTGTGCCACCAGGGAAGCCCCATCCTTTCTTTAATTTCATCTCCAAAATATTCTTAGCTGATTTTAACTCCCCATTCTCATTCTGATATTTTAGGTCACAATATTGTGGCTTGACATAAACTACCATGAGTGGTTTATGATACTATACGGGAATCCATAATCAATTCCCAAAAGGCAAAAATGAATTCATCTTCCCAACTTTTCTATTTCCTCCTCTGTCTGATTCAACATTTTAAATGAAATATTCATATGCACTCTTCATAAAAATCATTATAAATATGGAAATGAAACATACACACCTGAAATAACCTAGACGTATTTTACTATTTTTTCTCTCAATGCTGGGCTTTGATAGCTCTTCCAAATTAACACAACACATCCAGTAAAGAAAGTTATTTTCTAGAAGATTCTTACTTATCCTTCCCCCCTGCATATCTTTAACCCCACTGTCCTTCACCTAACACACAGTATGAAGTTATTTAATTCTGAATAAAATACTTATCCTCAATTTTCATGTGGAACAATGTCAGAAAGGTATCAGTATAAAATAAGAGGACAAGGGAAGATCACTTTACTCACCATTTAACTACAGACAGTCCCCAACTTAAGATGGTTCGACTTACGATTTTTTGATTTTATCAGGGCATAAAGTGATAAGCATTCAGTAGAAACTGTACTTTGAGTTTGAATTTTGATCTTTTACGGGGCTAGTGATATGTGGTACGATATTCTCTCCTGATGCTGCAGCTCCCAAGCAGCCACACGATCACGAGGGTAAACAATTGACCCACTTACAACCATGCTGTACTCATTCGACCATTCTGTTTTTCACTTTCAGTACAGTATTCAATAAATTACATGAGATATTCAACATTTTATTATAAAATAGACTTTGTGTTAGATGATTTTGCCTAAGTGGAGGCCAATGTAAGTGTTCTGAGCACGGATAAGGCAGGCTGGCCTAAGCTATGACATTAGATGTACTGAATGCATCCTCGACTTTACGATATTCTCAATCTACGTTTACCTGGATATAACTCCACTGAAAGTCAAGGAAGATCTGTAGTTCACCAGATTAGCAGTTACTTTCCATTCCCTGGGTGAAACGTACTGAGTATGGCCCGTGTCATGCTGAACGCTAGTCCTGGCAGCGAATGCAATGCCTCTCCCCAGCATGCCTCAAACGCTTTTGCTCCAACTAGTTGAATCGCTACTTGTTAAGAATCAGTTGTACTTGTCCCCAGATTATGCCCACTGTTATCATCTTTTTTTCTTGATAGTTGATAGCTGATTTGTAATATTATATTAGTTTCAGGCATACAACACAGTGATTCAATATTTTATAGATCATACTTCATTTAAAGTTATTATAAAATAATGGCTGCATTTCCCTGTGCTGCACAATATATCCTTGTTGCTTATCTATTTTATACACAGTAGTCTGTGTCACTTATCCCATGCCCCGAACTTACCCCTCCCCCCTTCCTTTTCCCCACTGGTAACCACTAGTTTGTTCTCTGTATCTGTGAGTCTGTTTCTGTTTTGTTATATACATTCGTTTGTTTTATTTTTTAGATTCCACATATAAGTGATAAAAGAGTATTTGTTATCATTTTACATAATTTAACTAAACTGACTGTGTAAGCAAAGGAGACATTTGTACAAAATTCTATTTTGAATGCTTTGGAAGGACTCCATAAAGGTGAGTCACTAAAGGAAACTGTTAACTTAGGGGAAAGTAAGGAAAATTTTAATATATTGTGGTGGTCAACAAACCAAAATCCAGAGGAGTCTACACTCAGATTACCTCAAAATAACAAAAAAAACTCTTAAGATTCTCACTCCTACTTAAAGAACCAAAACTATGAACAACAGATAATACATTGCAGTGATTTATGCTACAAAGAGAACAATTAGATCCACAGCCAAAGAAGAGGACTTACTTCAAAAATATTGGTGAATGATTATTTGTATCTTAAATTATAGTAGCTATACACGTCTTTAACCCCTTTCTACTTTAAAAAACTTTATTCATTAATTGACCAATCACTAATCCATTAAGAAGGCTTCTACTATAATCAGTAGATCAAGATTCAAAAACTCTATCCTTGGGCTTCCCTGGTGGCGCAGTGGTTCAGAGTCCGCCTGCTGATGCAGGGGACACGGGTTCGTGCCCCGGTCCAGGAAGATCCCGCATGCCGCGGAGCGGCTGGGCCCGTGAGCCATGGCCGCTGAGCCTGCGCGTCCGGAGCCTGTGCTCCACAACGGGAGAGGCCACAGCAGTGAGAGGCCCGCGTACCACAAAACAAACAAACAAACAAAAAAAACTCTATCCTAGGAATGAGAGAAATTTCTTGGAAAACTAATATTTTTGCCAGTGCCAATCTTATTTTTTGTAGGAGAAACGTGCAGCCACTATGTGCATCTAATTGTTTCTGGTTGTACCTGGATGAATTCTAAATTTTGAATGATTAGGATCTCAAGAGGGAATCTGAACCATTTTTCTGGTCTTCTATATTTTGGCTAGGGCCAAAAGAAAAAGAGAATTGTTCCAAATTCTAGCTTGACTATATTTGAATATCTGAAATGTAATTATAATGAACAAAGGTTTATGTAGTGACAACCATATGCGAGGTATCATACTAGGCAACATGGAAGGCATAAGATATGATTCCTGTCTTCCAGAAGCTTACAATCTAACTAGAAATAAGTATGTAAATAGCTACCATATAAAACAGCATATATTATATGTTGTTTGTGTGTAGTTAGTTAAGTCCAGGAACCTAATAGAATAGGTGCTATTTGGTCTGGGTCTTGATGGATATCAGTAGGTAGGAATGGAGGAAAGTGGAGAAGATATAAGGAGACATTCTAGCTGAAGGGAATCACATAACAAAGTACAAAGCAGGAAAATGTAAGTTGTCTTTGAGGGACAGTGGGTGGAAATGTTTGGCAAGAGGGGAAGTTTTTTTGTCAACCCACAGGGACTCCTAGGGATTTTTCAAGTTACTGCGAAGGGTTTCATTGGGTTGAGAACCATTGCTTCAGAGAAAAATAGTTATGATTTATATTTTCTTTCCATGGACAAAATGTGGGAAATCATTTATTTTTCTGATGCTTGAAGATTTTCACATAGAAACTCTAAACCTCAATGAGAGGAAATATTGAATTTTTAAAATAACTATTTTTAAAATACTTCTTAGCCAGATGAGTTTGTCATTTGCAGAGGAAATCTATATGATCCCAGTATGGTAATCTTTTAATCAAGAAATCCAACTTCTAAATTATCTGAAATTTTCATGCTTTCCAGATGACCCCATGGGTATTTATTGTAAAATCTGAGAACTCAAGATTGTCATAGATCCCCAAATCTCATTTCCAGAGAGGAAAAGCCAAAGCAGAGCCCTCATGAGTCTCCTGTTACTGCTTTTACTGGCTTTCAAACACTAGAAAATACAATAACACAACTCTGCATGGCAATCTAAGCATTTCAGGATATTGGTTTTTGTAAAATGGAATAAGATGCATTTTTCTAGGATTGCCTTAAAATAAAATGAGAAAATTCTGCTATATCTTTATAAAATGAGCTCTTGTTAGTCTAGGGTTCACTGCCTAGAAACCAAGTTCTAAAAATGAAATCCTTAGACATGCATTTATACGAAATTCAGCTGTAGAAAAAATGCAATCATTAAACTTATATCGATTACTTTTCCTACTATTTTTTTCACAGATAAATTTTTAAGCTACCATCTGTTCAGAAGGTTTCACTATTCTAAAGGAAAGCAGTAATGTATACAAGAGGACTGCAAAAAATTTCCAGAATTTAATATAAAAAGGTATATTTAAGGTATATATTCAGTTCTCATTATTAATAGTAGATAAATTCATAGAAATGATGTTGAAATGATAAAAAAAACAAAAGGGGGAAACCCAGGAATTGGCTGTCACTATATGTCTGCCTCTACTTTTTCACGTTCCACATTTCTAGTTTGAGCTCATAAAACTCCACTGTAAGGACTTGTACTTAGGTTATCGATTATCTGCTTCAAGTACCTAATTGATATTGTTACTCCTTATTTAACTTGATCTCTCTCCAGCTTTTGGCGTGGCGGAGGCACTTGGCTTCCGTTATGTCACGTTGTCTTGATTCTCTGCCTACTCCTCTGTCAGCAGCTTTTTAGTCTCTGTCACAGAGTCCTCTGCCTCAGTCTTCCCCTTAAATAACAGTGTTCCTCAAGGATCTCCTAAACTTAGTCACCTTCTATTCTTGCTCTACAGATTATACCTGGAAATTCCATCCACAATTCTGCTTCAATTATGTACATGCTGGTGAGTCCCAAATCTG
The DNA here is from genome assembly GCF_002837175.3 of Physeter macrocephalus. Classification (NCBI taxonomy): domain Eukaryota; kingdom Metazoa; phylum Chordata; class Mammalia; order Artiodactyla; family Physeteridae; genus Physeter; species Physeter macrocephalus. The sequence goes on from NC_041224.1 coordinate 15,546,597, forward strand.
TAACTTCGGTTTAGATCACTCTCCTGAGCTCAAGATCTGTATACTCAGTGACCTACTGGACATCAACAGGTTCCCCAAATAAAATCGTCACTCTCTCCACTCCTCTCTCCTCTAACCCACTGTGTTACCTGTCTCAGTGACCAGTACCAGTTAATTGCTCAAAGCAGAAACCTAGGAATGAACTTTGATACTTCTCCCTCATTTACATTCCAGACACCAAATGCATGATTAAGAACTCAATTTCTAGCTCTTAAACATCTTTCAAATCCTTCTATTTGTCTCCATTTTCACCGCCACTATACAGCTCCTGGTCATCAACCTCTGTCTTCAGTAATTTCCTAACCGGTCTCCTTACTGGTCTTGCCCACCTTCAGTCCACACTGTATGCTAAAGCCACAACGATCTTCTTAAACTGCACTCTGATCACGTTGCTCTCCTGTTTACAGTCCTTCTGTGGCTCTCCACCCAAATCCTAGCTACCTTACGACGGTAAAACGCCTTTAAAAATTGGTTCCTCCTTGCTTCAGCATGCTCATCTCTCACTATTCTTCCCTTCCTAGGGTCCTGCGGGTCCCTGTGGACTATATGCAGGTGTCCTCTAGCTGAACCTTTGCCCTCAGCTTCCTGTACTGCCCCTCCCTCCATCCATACAAACACCTAATTTAGCTAATTCCTGCATACTTCTTCATGGCTCATCTGAGATGCCACTTGCTCTGGGCTAGTGGTTCCCAAACCATTATCATCAACACCATCGGGAAACTTGTTAGAAATGAAAATTCTTGGGTCCCATCCATACCTACTACTATGTCAGAAATTCTGGGGATTAGGGCCCAGAAATCTGTATTTTAACAAATCCGTTAGGCAAATTCGGACGAAGGCTATAGTTTGAGAGCTTTTTTCCCCAAAAGGCTTAAGACTGGTGCAGGTGTCTTTCTAATGGGCTGACTGCTCTAAACTGTCAGATAAATTTTTGAGTTTTTATTATGCTGACACCAAAATTTAAAGCCTCTAGTAACAAAATTTTCCATTTTCAGAACATCTGCATCTGTCTGTGATTTAGCAGCATCTTGTTTGTGTACTAAACGGGAGTAAACATATACATCCTCAAGCCATCTAGTCTTCTGTTCTATTAATTTAATCGGAATAATCCTGAAGCCTTGAAGTTCTCCATTAGACTTGAATTTCTATACATTTTACTACTTTCTTAGAAACTCCAGAGAATAAATGCTTCTGATGAAAAGTAGGAGGTGATTATTTTCTTTTATAAATATAAAGCCACTCAATTCTTGACAAAAGAGCCTTAAGAGTGAACAACACAAAAAGGGCTGAAGTCACTCCCTCTCGGTTTGCTTTAAATGGTCACAAGCCCTCATGTTTATTAAGCTTTTCAACAATTTCTCAAAATTTCATTTTCAGAAGTAACCTAAAGCTGCTTCTTGGTCACTGGGTAGATGTTAGGTATATATTAAAAAGGATTGGCATCACCTAGGCAGAAATAGATTGTTAACATTTATCAGACTTAGTTCAGTAAAACTGTTGTGACTATTTTAAGTTATTGCTATTTATAAGAAGGAAAACTCACAACTCAGCTTCCCAAATATGGGTATTTTTGTCCATTTCAGTGACCTGCTTGTGTTCTCATATCTCATACTAATCTTCTTTTCTTTTGACCTGATTGTAAGTAGATAGAATAAGGCAGAATGATGAAAAAATAAAGGAAGAAGGAAGGGTTACAGGACTGTTGCAAGTCAAATATAGAGGTAGAAGGAACTTGCGGATTATCTCTTCTGATATCAGAAACAAGGAAAGAATGTCTGCCCTCACCACTTCTATCCATCATTGTACCAAAAGTTCTAGCCAGAGCAATTGGTCAAGAAAAAGAAATAAAATGCATCCATATTGGAATGGGAGAAGTAAAACCGTCTCTGTTAGTAGATGACATGATCTATGGAAAACCCTAAAGAACACACACACACACACACACACACACACACACACACACACACAATCTGAGCTAAAAACCACATTCAGTGAAGTTGTAAGATACAAGTTCAACATTAAAAAATCAGTTTTATTTTTATACACTAGCGATGAGCTATCTGAAAATGAAATTGACTAAACAGCTCCATTTACTATAGCATCAAAAAAATACCTAAGGGTAAATTTAACCAAGGAGGTAAAAGATGTGTATGCTGAAATCTATACAACATCACTGAAAGAAATTTTAAAAGATCTAAAGAAATGGAAAGACATTCTGTGTTCATGGATTGAAAGACTTAATATTGCTAAGATGGCATTATTCCCTAAATTGTTCTACAGGTTCAAGTCAATTTAACAAAACAGTGTGGTACTAGCATAATGGTAGACATATAGAACAACGGAATAAGACTGATCATCCAGAAAAAAACCTCTACCTCTCCAGTCAATTGATTTTTGACAACACTGCCAAGACCATTAGATAAAGAAAAAATTATCTTAAAAAAAAATCTATTCAATAAAAAAGGGCGTTCCCTGGCAGTCCAGTGGTTAGGACTCGGTGCTTTCGCTGCCGTGGCCCCGAGCTCAATCCCTGGTCAGGGAACTAAGATCCCACAAGTCGCATGGTGTGGCCAAAAAAAAAAAATCTTTTAAACAAATGGTCCTAAGGACAAGTGTATATCCAAATGCAGAAGAATGAATTTAGACCTCTACCTCACATAATATACAAAAGTTAATTCCAAATGAATCAAAGACCCAAATGTAAGAACTATAAAATTCTTAGAACAAAACAGAGGTATAAATCTTCCTGATCTGAAATTAGGCAATGGTTTCTTAAATATCATACCAAGGCATATGTAACAAGAGAAAAAACAGATAAACTGAACTGCATAAAAATAAAAAATTTGTGCATAAAAGCACACTATCAAGAAAGTAAAAAAGAAAACCCACGGAATCGGAGAAAATATTTTCAAATAATTTATCTGATAAGGGTCTCAGATGCAGAATATATAAGAATTCATACAATGCAACACAAAAAGACAAAAAACCCAATTAAAAAATGGCCAAAGGGGCTTCCAAAAAAAAAAAAAAAAAAAAAAAATGGCCTAAGGACCTGAATAGATATTTCTCTAAAGTGATGTATAAATGACCAATAAACACCTGAAAATAATCTCAACATCATTAGTCACCAGGAAAATGGATAAAAAGATTTTCTTCCTTTTGCCCTTTAAAAAATTTAAAGTATCTTACTGCATTTTATATATCTTTAAAAGAATACATAAAATAAATAAATATAAATATCTTCCAGTCACTTTCAAAATTTACTAGGGGGAGGGGTGGAGTGGGAGGCAGGGGTCAGCAGATGTAAGCTATTATATACAGAATGGATAAACAGCAAGGTCCTACTGTATAGCACAGGGAATTATATTCAATATCCTGTGATAAACCATAATGGGAAAGAGTATAAAAAAGAATGTATATATGTATAACTGAATCATTTTGCTGTACAGCAGAAATTAATACAACACTGTAAATCAACCACACTTCAATAAAAAAAAATTACTAGGAAACAAAACTATCTATCTATTTATCTATCTATCTATCTACCTACCTGTCCACATATCTATCTACCCGTTCCCACAAAGTGTAAATATTTGGTGCTAATGAGTGCAGTAGAGAAAACTGCTACAAACTGCGCTGTGTCCAGAGCGAGCAGTACTGAATAATGCATGAAATGAAAATCCCTAGGCCAGAGCCAGAAGCAGGTTTTTTTGTAGCCTGCTTAAATATCTGTTTTAAATATAGTACAGAAAAGTCTTTTGTTTTTTCTTGATTAGCCTTAGAAAAAGGAAAAGGCAATTTGTTTTCAGAAATCATATTACAGGGAATAGGAAAATGTTCTTCTAGCATTAAGTTTCTTAATCTCTCTCTACCCCCTTTCATTTAAAACAGTTCCTCATTTTTCCTCCTGATAATATACTCAGATTTTCTGAGCCTAGAGATATTGCCTTTCCAGGTTTCTTAAAACCAATCAACTGACCAACCAACCGACCAACCAACCAACCTATCTTTGCAAGTATTCTGTGAACCCACACATGCATGGGCGTGCCAGATGTTCCTTTAGATCTGTCCTACATCATTAATGTACTAAGTCAAACATATCTATGGTTACTGAAGGAAACTCTTTTTATAAATGAACCTTCTTCATTTTTGCCTATTTCAGCTCTATTTTTCCTTATGATCCATATTGAGCCAGCTAAAACCTGTCCCATTCTCCCTTCTTTCTTTCTCCAAAGAGAAACAAACAGTTTTAGGTTCAAATAAATTGCATTGCATGAATGGCCTGCCAGTGAGGTGGGGCGGTGGGACTTGTCTGCCCTGGGTGCAGGTAATAATGTCCATAGAGAATTTAAGGCAATAAAAATGACAACTCAAAGCTGTTCTGCTTTTTATCATCACCATGTGCTGGTGATTTTAAACAGTGTCAATGATAAAATACTCCTCCCTGAAGGACTGGACCACTTTCACCACCTTCCCCTAACTTGTTACACCTCTGTATGGCACTGTTAATAAACAAAAGACTTGCAATCTTCCTTTGGATTGGTATGGTAGTCTTTGGCTGTATGACTCTCAAATGTGGGGAGAGACCACTAAAGAAAAAGATGGGAGATATGATAAAACTGAATGAAACCCTTAAGTTCCTGTCCTAGGCTAACAGTATCATTTCTAGTGACAGACTGAGATCCTATTCCTTTTTCATATTTTCTTCAAGTTTTCAGAGCTACTGGAATTCTGTAAACACTAAAATTGATCAGTGAGAGATCAGGAAAGAGAAAAAGAAATGTTAAACAATTTTACTAAGCCTTGAGGGAAATGGCTGAAATAAAACAAGAACTCAGGTGTTTCCTGCTTATCCTATTCTCAAGGGACTAGAACAGTCAGTTTATCAGTACTGATAATTGCCTTAGAATTTTCTGCCTAGAAAGGTGTTACTTTTTTTTTTTTGCGGTATGCGGGCCTTCCCCTGTTGTGGCCTCTCCCGTTGCGGAGCACAGGCTCCGGACGCGCAGGCTCAGCAGCCACGGCTCACGGGCCCAGCCGCTCCGCGGCACGTGGGATCCTCCCAGACCGGGGCGCGAACCCGGTTCCCCTGCATCGGCAGGCGGACGCGCAACCACTGCGCCACCAGGGAAGCCCGAGAGGTGTTACTTTTTAAAAAAAATTTGAAATAAAAAATTAAGTTCTTATAAAAATGACAATATAGCATTCAAGGGACTTTAACCCTTAGCTCAGGCTACCCTGATCCCTCAAGCTACCCTGGGTCAGGTCCGACAAAGCCTGGTTCTTTAGCTTTCTCTTCAAGTCTGTGACCTTCTCCATATCCTTCCAATGAATTCCTTTTTTGCTTAATTTAGCCATCCTCAGTGTCTGTGGTTTGTAACCAAAACCCCCTACCTGACATATTTTACAAATATTTCAATCATGTTTAAGATTTACAGCAACGCTACAGGTGAGGTGAGAAGTGATTCTCAGAAGCTAGAGTAATTTCTTCTTGGTTGTGTGAGTTATCAGTGGCAGAACTGAAACTCAAATTTGGATTTGTAAGATTTATGTCTTTCCTCCCTATCATGCTACTACAAAATCTTCCAAGTCCTTTCTTGAGGACAACACGTTGCTTGACTATGAGATATCCGCCAAAGACACCCCTGCAGCTCCTTTCACTAAACCATCCACCCATTCATTCACTTGACAAATATCTGAATACATTAAATGGGCAAGACGCAGCCCTAAGGAGGGGGAATCCGAAGCTGGTTCAGCCAGTCACCTCCATCGGGCTGCTCACAGTCCTCTGAGATGCTGCTGATTCTTCACTTTATAGACTTAAACAATATTGGAACCAGTTAAATTTAAACAATATGGAAAAACAATACAATATACAGCCATATGGTTCAGACAGGATAAGAACAATTCAGCTCATTAAATTAGAAATAGTTTCCACTCGATTTAAGCCTTCAGTAGATAATTCTTCACTGCAATGACTTCTAGAGACACACAGTCGGAGAGAAAATCGTTTTAATTAGTCTTTAAAATAAAGAAGAGAATGATGAAGTAATCTAGTTTCCCAAATCCCAATCATTTGTAGGCCACCCTCAAGATTTCTGCCTGTATCTGTGTACCAACTAATGTTTTCTTTAAATCAACTTCTATTTATTGCTTTAAAATATTTTAAAGGGACTTCCCTGGCGGTCCAGTGGTTGGGACTTCCCCTTCCAATGCAGGGGGTGCAGGTTCGATCCCTGGTCGTGGAGCTAAAATCCCACATGCCTTGCGGCCAAAACACCAAAACATAGAGCAGAAGCAGTGTTGCAACAGATTCGATAAAACTTTAAAAATGGTCCGCATCAAAAAAAAAATCTTTAAAATATTTTAAAGAAAACTTTATATTGCTACTTTCAATGAAAAACTGGTAGGTAATCCATAAATAGGATGTAACTATGAAAATAAATACAGTGAAATAAAGATAATAAATTTCATCTAGATAGTATTGCAGTGGGAAGCTCTGAGCCTGAAGCTTGATCCACCCTTCGTTGTAAAGGAAAATTAGCAGCTGTCCGGCAGGTGTTAAAGACCTACTATTTCCAAACTATTTTTTCGCCTGGAAATAATCAGAGGGATGGAAAGAGAACCTGAATGGAAGGAATTTTCTTACTCTGTGATTCAGTGTTATTTAATACTGTGTTTTTGTCCCACAAACAGCCTCTCACAAACTGCAGTGTCATGTGTTTCAGGCACTTGAGAGCACACAGTGAGTCAGGGAAACAGGAATGCTTTATGTGTGGAGGGAACTGTGGGAAGCAGCTTCCAAGTCTGCATCTGACATTTTCATTCATTCACTTATCAACTGTTATGCATTAAGCACCTGCCATGTGTCATTCATTGTGCTAAGAGCTGGGGATTCACTCGTGAATGACCTCACTTCAAGGAGAAGGTAAATTAGGTAAAAATGAAGAAGATAATTACATAATCAAACTGTATCATACAGTAGAGGACCCAAGAGATGCTGAGGGCTAGACTCATAGGGAGAGAGGTCATTCTCAAGTCTCAAGAGGCCACCCATTCTTCTGGGAACTCCAGAAGTCCTATTGTCCATTATAGGCTGTCAATGATTTCTCATTTCCTTTAGCGAGCACCAGCTGAAAAATAGTTATCATATAAGGAATGGAAACCGGAAAGTGCTTAAAGAACAGGACACAAGAGCAAAGTGTGCTGTGATGTGCAAAGAATACAGTGGGCATCAGAAAGACCATTAGAGATTAGTCTCATCATTTCTTTTTGTCGTAAATAGAGGGCTATGATTTCCTAGGCTAAACTGAGATTTAAACTGGACCTCCTGAAGTCCAGTCCAATAAACTTTGTACTATATGACATATATAAGAAAGGATCTTGAGAGTTAAAGACATTTATATTTGTTCCAAAAAGATAATCTGGAGCATTCCCAGTTATTAAAATAAGTACAAAAAAATAGTAAAAGAAATGGAGATGCTTGTGTAATGGAGAGTATAATGATCACATTTCAAGAAAGGGTGAAGGGGTGGCATTTAAAGACAAATATAACACATATTATGGCATCTAAGATAAACTGTTTTATGAGTCATATTTATACATTTATACATGAATTTATACATCTCAAATTCATACATTTATTGAGAAATACTTACGGTCAAATTAGCATGAAAATATGAATGGCTTACTGTGACTATTAAAACAGCTTTAAAGCTGATCAGCGTAAAAGGTTTCCTCTATAGAACTACAGTGTTATCCTGCAGGAGAGATTTATACTTTATCTCCTATGCTCTTTGGCACCACTACGCTGAGAAAACTTGGAAAGAGGAGGCAAGGGAAAGCCCTGGAATCATTTCCAGCTATCCCCAGCCTTTCTGGATAGGGAATTTATTTTATTGCCTCTTTCTTCTTAGTATTTATCATATACTTTTTAACAGTAGGTGATTCTGAAACTAAAGTATAAGGGAATTTACAGTGTTCTCCCATTTATAAGGCTGATAATCACTGGAGCCTACTGGTTAAGGAGGCGAACCAAGAATACTATTTTTTGGAAATTCGTTCAAAGAACATCAGCGGGATTACCCTGGCCGTGGAGCTCGGGAACGGAGGGCAGGAGCCTCTGTCAGCTAAGCGTACTGCTGAATTCTACTGTACAGGATTCTCTGGTGGCTCTGGACTTGGATTATGATTTCAGCTGTATTGTCTTTGTATTTCTTCCTGTTCTTAGCTAGTAAACACTGTTTCACATTCATTCTAAATTTATTTTTTATTCAGAATTAACCTTTCCATAACCAATGGCACATTCTATTAAAGCATGTTGCTCAAATTCAAGTGTATTAAAGACTTTCCTAGAGAATCATAAAGATATTGTCTTGAAAATGAAAAATATATATCATCTTCCTATCTAAATTTCTGTAATTTAACCATGTAAGTGGCTGACTGAGCTTGCAATTACATGCTAATAAGCCAAACACTTTGATCCTCCCATGGGGATGAAAACTAATAAAACATAATATACCTGTGAAGCTTGAGAGTGACAGTTCCATAAACAGTAGCAAAACCGAGAAGACGGACCCATCTTAGGAGAATACAGCGAAATGTGCTTGGCTCAAAGTACAAAATAACAACCTGTGGGATGAGAAGAGAAAGAAAGAGACCTTCAGGATCAGCTGATGACCCACAGATTAAAATCAGTATTTCACAGTCTGATGTTTAATACTATGAATTTTGACATGAGAACATATTTATTTGAATAAAACTCTAAAATATTATTTTGATCACTCTTTGTCCAAAACAAAGAACTATAGAGTCTCCTTATTGTTTTCATATCAGATTTAAAGTCTTTAATTCTAGCTTTCAGGAGTTTCTAGCAATTGCCTCTAAATTTTTGGTATGTCCAAGCTTCACTCTCCTTTACTTCCCCAGATGGGCCAGCCAGGCGAGCTTCCACTGCCTTTCTCAACTGGAGCCATGCCTATTCCTGCTCCACACTTCCGGCAATACCTTTCCCCTGTCTGAAATATCCTAAGAGGATTATCCTGTACTGCACCCCATCCCCCCATCATCTATCACTCCATGTTTTTGGCTCCATTACTTCACTAACTCCTTGCTTCTCACTCCAGAGTTTTCACTCAACAAATATTAATTAAGCATTTATCATGAGCCAGGCAATATACTAGATGCTATGGGTACAAAGGCCAATAAGAAAGGGAAGACAGCCATATAAAGAAGAAATTGGAGGCTTCCCTGGTGGCGCAGTGGTTAAGAATCTGCCTGCCAATACAGGTGACACGGGTTCAAGCCCTGGTCCGGGAAGATCCCACATGCCGCAGAGCAACTAAGCCCATGCACCACAGCAACTGAGCCTGCACTCTAGAGCCCGCGAGCCACAACTACTGAAGCCCGTGTGCTACAACCACTGAAGCCCGTGCACCTAGAACCCGTGGCTCCACAAGAGAAGCCACCGCAATGAGAAGCCCGCACACTGCAACGAAGAGCAGCCCCCACTCACTGCAACTAGAGAAAGCCCGCACGCAGCAGCAAAGACCCAACGCAGACAAAAATAAAATAAATAAAATTTTAAATATATATAAATAAATAAAGAAGAAATTGCATCAAAGCAGTATAGGTGCTGTGATAAACATCTGTGCAGGCTCCATGGGACACAAAGGAACAAGTGGCCAACTCTGGGGGATGGTCAAAAGTCCTGTGAAAGCACAGTATGCACAACCTTTCATCTGCTCCTGCGTGGTTTTGAGCAAGCCTTCGTTGAAGAGGAGATGGTTTGGACCTGCTAAAGGATTAATGCCGGTGAAAAATGTGGCCTTGCACTCTTCTGCTGGAGCACCTGGTCTGAACTGATCCTGCTGAGCATAAGGTCATTGTAACAGAAAAGTATGCCCACTCCTAAAATCTCCAGTGTTATTTTGGTTTTTCATCCCAAAGATGTGAATACTGGAAAACAGAAAGCGTAGCTGGGGGAGATGGGGTGGGTGCTGACATTTTCTTGCCGATATCTGACAAATGGAGCCCCACTCTCCAGCCAGTAACAAGCATGACATTACCTATAACTCTATGCTGGCATCTCTCTAATATTTCTACTATATCAAAGTATTAAATTAAGCATTGACAAGACCATTATGATTAAATTCTCAAGGACTGGGGAAAAGACTGGACAAAAGTGTCAAGAAGAAATGAGAAGAAGGTAAAAAATAGACGTGGACAGGAGATAATGTTCCTTTGTGTGTATATAGTACTTGTCCTTAATTTTCTAATTCACTAAGTCTATGCTGAAGATAGAGATAAAGATTTGATTTCAGAATTTAATCTACCAGGAAACTGCATCCAAAACTTGATATAAAACCTTTCTTTTATTTTCTATTTTCACAAGTTAAAATTCCGTAACTTTGTATTCTAAGTTTTAGCTCATATGCTTTAGACATAGTTCCTATGCACAAGGGTCCAGTGGTAATTATGAGTTCTGCAAAGTAAGCTGTACTGTTTACTAAGGAATCGGAGCTCAAGGAAGAAGGGAAAACTTATGGGAAAGAAAAATAGAGAAAACTTGATATAAGATTAAGGGATTAGGGAAGCATAAGTGTTCCTTCTCATGGCAGAGAGAAATGATAGATTAGAAACTAGAGATAGGAACCTAAAGTCTAGAATATATAAAATCTCAAATATTTCCACTAGAAATGGCTTTAGAGATTATTCCAGCACAGTGGATTCCTGGGGCCTGCAAAAGCCTGAGACTTTTTGCAAACTTTTCTATTTCACAACAAGCAACAACTAAGAGAATGAATAAGCAAAGGTGAACAACTATACTATAGATGTCTGAATGATTTTTTTATTTTGAAAGAAAGAATTGCTCTTGAACTGTTTGGGAACTATTGATATAGCGTTAAACTTTTATTTCACAGATAAAGAATCTGAGGACTTGTTACTATAAGTGAAAGATTGAGTCGGTCAGAAATACGTGAAAGAATAACAATTTTTTTCAACTTCCATGGATGAGGTATAAGTTTAAAAAGTAATAGAAAACGAAATTCCAGTGAACTTAATAAAACATATTAGAAACAGTTCAGCAAATAGTGAAGTAGAACTCTCAGTTTTGCAGTGTGGTGGTGGAGAATACAGGCTCTGAATCCAGTCTCCCTGGATCCAATCCTGACTCTATTCTTTAGCAGTTGTATGACTTTGACAGACATTGCCTTGCTATGCCTCAGTTTTCCCATTTGTAAAATGAACACAGCAATAATACTTGCAGATGGGACTGTTTTGAAGTTTCAGTGCGATACACATAGTGTCTGCTACAGTGAGTATTCAGTAAGTATTGGCTAATATTATTATGAGAGTTGATTTATGAATGCTTTGTTCTAAAAGTTACCCCTGCAATGCAGTATAATTGCATCTCATGATTCAATGAATTCTTTACTAATGCTTCCAGCCACTCCTTTTGAATTCCTATAATCACTTTTGGACTGTATATTTTTTCTACCTTATATTATACTTATCTGTAGGGGTCTCTTCCTGAATCAAATGTAAAATCCTGTGTGCTTTACATTTATATGTAAAATATTTGCTCAATGATCTAATATTTTAGTTAATTTAATAAATACAATATTATCTTCAAAGTAAACTATTTGAAAAGTCCCATTAGGGTTCACTGGTCTTTGTGACTCTAACTTACACGTTCACTAGTTATTTACTCTGCGTGAGGCAGTAAGGGATTTAGAAGCCATAAAAGTAAATCCGATGCAGATTAGGTCCTCAAGTTGTCATTTAGAAGAGTGGATGTTACATGTAAATGATAAAAATACTGGCATGATTATACCACATATTTATCCAGCATTACTGCTAGATACTAAATTATACAATTTTGCATTATTTGCACATTTAATCCTCACAATAGCTTATGAAGTAGGGACTTTTATTTTATAGAAGAGAAATGAGGCACAGAGAATTTAAGTGATATGCGCAGGGCCACACAGCTAGGAAGTGTCTGAGCTGGGATCTGAATCCAGGTGGTCTGGCTCCAGAGTTCACGCTCATAAGAGCTGCACTGGCTTGCCTCTCCAAATAGTTCTACCACGTGGGGAGATGACAAATGCCATAATACCATGAATTGCCATCATACTGAGGATTCAGAGAAAAGGGAAATTTCTCTCAGTGGAAACAAGCAAAGCTATCCCGGGAGGCTGGACATCTGAGAGCGCATGAAGGAGGAGTGGGTTTAAGTATGGAAGCAGAGAGGAAAGAGGACGGGGGCCTGAGACAGAGCCATGGTGTGGGGATGCTTCAGAGTGTGGAGCGTACAGACAGACACAGCGGGAAGACACCCAGGGGAGTGTAGAACATCAAGCTTCAAAGCAGAGACGCGGCCAGTTCACTGTAAACTGTGAATAACAGGGTGAGGAATTCAGATTTTACTCCAAGAGCAGACACGCCATTAAACTTTGAGTGGAGACCAGAAGTATGTTCCAGAAAGTTACTCTGATAGCAGCATGCAAGAAGACTGGTTGCCCAAGGAAGGAGAAGAGAGTGAAGGTGAAAAGACCAGTTGGAAAGAAGAAAAACAATCCCAATCCATCATCTTTCCCACCAGCCTTTTCCCTCTTCTTATATCTTACTCCACCATTCCTCTTTCCTCCAGCTCCTAAACAGCAGTTAGGGTGCTGTTTCTGACACCTCACTCTCCTGCCTAGAACCTTTCACCGGCTCCCATGAAAAAGTCAAAACTATCCGAGCTGGTTGTCAGCAGCTTGCCTTTATTACACCATTGCTTTTCTTCCACCCAAGCCCTCCAATCCTTGCATACGCTGTCCCTTCTCACTGGACGTTCCTTCCACAGCCCCACAGTCTCACCTGTACCTGGCTTACTCCTGTTCACCCGCAGGCCTCAGCCTGAATATCCCTTCCTCTAGGAGGACAAAGCCTTGCTGTGGTTTAGGACACTGTCCCTGCTTTATGGCAGCACTGGACCCATGGCACCACGTTGGCTTGTAGGCGCTGTGACAGCCATGTTTATCGTGTTCACTTCTGTAACACTGGCACCAGCAGAGTCCTGGCACACAGGAAATGTTCAGAAACATTTGTTGAATGAAAGAAAAAATAAAGCTATAGGAAAAAGGTAAAGAAAGATGTAACAAATACAGTGAGAATGGGAATTCAGTCACGCGTGGGAATAGAGGAAAAGATGACGCTGAATCAAGAAAACTGAGCAGCTGATTATTTGTTGAGGCAAAAGAGAATAAAGGGTCAAAGACGATGTAAAGATTCTAAGCCTGGACGACGGGGAGGATGATTGTGCTTGAAAAGAAACAGAAAAAAAAAGATGCATAAGTTGAAGAAATTCTGTTACCTCTGCTTAAAACTCTCCCCACTCCCGCCTTGTCCTTCACGTCTCAGGTCAGGGTTGGCACCCACGACGCTCCCCAGCACCCCCAGACCAAGTCAGGTCTCCATCTCGCTTGCACGGTATTTACTTGTATTGAATTCTGAGCTTTCCTTCATCACACTCATCACATCTATTTTGCTATAATTATTTCTTTAATTCTTTTGCTGAATGTGTCTTACTAGCATGTAAGACATGAGGGCAGGGATTGTAACTGCCGTCTTCATGATTGCATGCCTATTCTCTAGTGCTGTATGTTGTAATAGGAGGTAACCCAATGTGGAAGGAATGAGATTAAAAAAGGAAGGGAGGGAGAGAGGAGAGAGGAAGTGAAGGAGAAGAGATAGTAAGTTCATTTTTGGATATACTGAGTGTAAGTTTCCTGTTAAGACATCCCATTCAGATCTAGCTTTGTATTAGTTAATATGATCTGTAATGAGAAAAAAACAAAAACAAGGCTAAGATGTTTCCATGTTTTTCACATCCCTATACTTAACCTTTTCTTGTTAAATATAATGTATATAAATGTATGACAAATTATTGTATAATAAACACCTCCTCTCAAATCCCAAGTTAATAACAAATTTCATAACAGACCTCGGTAGGAGAAGACAGGAAGAAAAACTAAGCCACTGAGCTGAAGATTTATGAATGATGCTGCTAATACTAATAGCTGTCATTTTTCTGTACAAATGACAACAATAGCTGCTCATGCCCACCCACTAATCACTGTGCTAGACACATTACTCATATTTAAGGTCCAAGATACACTTTATTATCCCCATTTTAAAGACAGAGACTTAATTTTAATGGGGTTCACTGATTTGCCTATGGTTATCAAAATAGGAAACCCATTAAAAAATGCCTTTACTGGAAGAACTGCCTAAGGTGTATTTTCAAAGTACATATTTCAAGGGAAAACTCTTCCCGTTTTCTTTCCAATACTAGAGGCTAATGATAGATATGAAGATATTTTATTTAATGTGTGAGAAGCAGGATATAAGTGAACCATCTAAGGACCAAAGAACATGCACAACTGCTGGGCGAATAAGCACAGTGTATAAACTGTAAGGGTTAGGAGGGTGGGGTGAGAGAAAAAGAGACATTCGGGGCCAGCAAGAGAAAAGTGTCACAGCAAAACCACCGGTTTTCTTTTACCTTTAATATTGCCTCTTGGGAACTCACTATACTCTGCCTAGAGGTTTGTTTCCCCCAATCTCATTGAGAGGAAGCCTTCAGTGTGAAGGTCTAAGGTGGATGTGCCCCTATGGGCATTTTAACAACTTGGCTCTTCAACACTGGAAGTTTCTTCAGTTGCTTACAAAATTCAACCAGCTGATCTCAGTGGTGGGATGCTCTAGGCACTGTGATTTTTAAAAGTATTGCTGTTTTGGAAATAGCCTTCCGAGCATTCATCGCATTCCAAACAAATCTGCAAAGATTATCCACCCATTTCACCAAGTGTGATTTTTTAAGCTAGTTTTGAAGTCAGCTTGACTGCTTATACCTTTTGGATACTGAACACAATGAATGAGGAAGAAAAGAGAATCACAGAGAAAAGGCTATTAGTCTTTTCAAATATGTACAAAATAGAAGAAAATTTTAAAATAATTTTCCTTTGCAAATATAGACACAACACCAGAGGTAGAAAATTGACCTCTGCTATGTTTGCTCAGAACGTACAAGGCCTGGTGCTTCTGGAAGAACAATGCTTAGAAGGTGGATCCGTCAGCAGTCAGCACAGTCTGGTGCTTTACCTGAAGCTCTGACACTGAAAGATGCGAAGCTCCTGTTTTAGGCCTGATATTTTAAGGATCTGAGCAAGTTTCCTAATAGTGTTGGACACAGCAGTTCTACTTTCCTAACTGACTCGTCAAGCGTTATTTGCTTCAGTTCAGTGAAAATGGCTGTGAATTCAAACACTTTTATAGGTGAAGAAGGTGTTACGTGCGTCGGGGGTTCTGTTGGTGTGTGTGAACAGTTTTATTTACAAAAAAAGATTCCTGGGTAACGGAAGCACGGGGACAGATGCCGGTGGTGAGACTTCTGTTGATGAAGCTGCCCTTTGATAAGGATGTGAGGGACTCCTGGGGCTTTAAGGACTTTCTCTACCGCAGCTACGATTTCCTCTGCTCCATACGAGGCAAAGTCCTGCTGGTCAAACGCTTCCCAGGCCCACTCACCCCTCTCAAGTTTACTGTGCTCCCCACACTCCCCACTCAACAAGCGAGACTGAAGCTTGGTCTCATCCTGACGGAGGACAGTCCACAAAAGTCATACTTGGAAATATCTAGTGTTAAAACCTAGTACTTAATCTACCCAGGTTTGCTATCTTTTGAACTAGGAGGCTGGAAGTGAATCATTTAGGCAGGACTAAGTATATTAAAGCACTTTTGTATGTGATTTGCTTTAAAAATAAGTAGATTCAAAGTCCTTGAATGTATTCTAAATTATTTTTCTATATTTGGCAAGACATACGGTTCCATCCACAGGAAATTTATTTAGAGTGAAAATGCATGTCCTGTAAATGTTTAACTAAATATCTAAAGTTGGATTCAAACTACAAAAAATAGAAAAATACTTAATACAAATTACTACACACATGAAGGGGTCTACGGTTGTGATTAAGACTCTACACAACCATGGTCTCAAACTTATTACTTTGCACTTGGCTCCTATTATTCCAAAGCAACAAAAAAGGGATAAATTAATAGACTAAAGATATAAAATACATACATAACTTAAGAATTTTATTAATACATACAAAGAACATTTTGGGGTTATTGTGACAGCAGATGAGATATGCCACAGCCCCTCTAAAATTCCCAATGTAATACTCCTAAAAAAAAAAAAAAAGAAATTAAAGGGTGACAGATCTAAAAACTAAAGGCAAAGATGACAAGATCCCACAGTCTCAGTAGTGAGTCTACTCACTGCTTGGTATAGACAGTATAGAGCTAAGAAGCACTTTTTAAATAAAACACCACATGCCTCATTCCCTGAACCAGAGTAAGATACGAAGGCCCAAAGATAACAGAGAAAGATTTTCATTCACACTCCTTGTCAGGGTCTAGCTCTGAGACCCATAGGCTTTTACTAAACAAAACAAATTTTAAAAATTCTGGTCGTGCCCTAACTGTGCAGGAACTCTTTTCTACATCAGCCAGTCCTGGAGCCTTCCAGTCCATCACCACCCCTCCCCCATCAGCTCCTCTCTTCTCCATCCATTCACAGGTTAGAACTCCCAGGATGCAGCACTCAAATGTGATGCTTAGCTCCCCATGGAAAAGCGGAAAAACGTGGCAAGGTGGAGAGAAGGGGACAAAGACGATGCAGCTAGAAAGTACAGGGAGCTTCCCTAGTCTGTCTTCCCACTGCTCCACAAGAAAAGGCACTTGGTGAAAATACCCTATCCTAACAAACAATAAATGTAGAAACAAATGACTCTTTTTGTTTTAAACTTTTATAACCTCAGTTTATGTGTTCAAAAGAAATAATGTTTTGGTCAAGAATAAATTGTGGTACATGACTTATGATAGAAGATTATACCATCCTTAATAATCGTGCTCTGAAAAATATTAATGAATACAGGAACTCTCTCAGGATTTATGTTAAGTGAAAAAACAAGGAGTGCATAAAATACGTTCACAGTATGATATTGGTTATGCTTAAAATGTATCTGTATACATGAATATATATATGCACACATATATACACACATAAGTAAAAGTATACCTATTACCTGCTTATTATTCTTAATTTAACATCCTTAATTTATTCCAGAAAACAGGGCATAAAGGGGATACACATAAAAGCCAACGGGAAAATGTATTTTCTGTTTGTTCCTATTAAGAAGTCCAGCTAAAAATTATACTTTCTATAATCATCAAAAAAGCAGAACAGGGCTTCCCTGGTGGCGCAGTGGTTGAGAATCCACCTGCCGATGTAGGGGACACAGGTTCGTGCCCCGGTCCGGGAAGATCCCACATGCCGCGGAGCAGCTGGGCCCATGAGACATGGCCACTGAGCCTGCGCGTCCAGAGCCTGTGCTCCGCAACAGGAGAGGCCGCCAGTGAGAGGCCCACGCACCACGATGAAGAGTGGCCCCCGCTCGCTGCAACGAGAGAAAGCCCTTGCACAGAAACGAAGACCCAACACAGCCAAAAATAAAATTAAATAAATTAATTAAAATGACATAAAATTTTTTAAAAAAAGCAAAACAACAAAAAAAGAAACAAAAAATCTGAAGTTAAGGTTTTGCTTCCTATTTTCTCTTGCAATGCTCTCATGAGCAAACTGCATGCTCCTCTGAGAGAAAAACACATCAGTAGGCACAGTGATGAGATTATGACCAAAGCATCATAGCTAACTTTTTTTTGGTTTTGTTTTGTTACTATGAAAAAATTTATATTTCTAAAATGGGCATAAATTCTTGTTAGGCTTCAGTTCAAAACCTTACTGTAAATGTGCATTAAGCAAGGAATGATTTTGAATATAAATGTATATACATGTGTGTATATGTCAATATATATATATCTCTCTCACAAAGTTAATGGTCTTGACAGTGATTCTCCGCTTTCAGTATTAGGTATGCATGTACTTCCTAGTATTTAAATTATTTCTATAATTAGAAAAAAAAAGGTTAATTTAAATAAGAAACTATGCTAATATCTGCTACAGGAGCTTAGTAAATAGTAAGACAGCATGGGATAACTGAATCTTTTAGTTTAATCCATGCAGATAGCAGGAGCATAAAATTAAACCATCTGGGTCCTCTCCTAAAATGTGACTATAAGAAAGATACAGTTTATCTATGAGCTAATAAATTGGCAGAGAGGTAAAAATATCTCTTGAGAAATGGACAAGTTCAGAAACAAATGAGCTCTGAATATGATCAGTGATTTAATGATTCAGGGTTTTGTTTTGTTTTTTTGTATAATGGACAAAAATAGTACAAGAGTTGGCAAATAGAATAGTAATGAAAGGCCATTAGAAACTGGGAGAGTTTACTTAATTCAGAATAAAAATATTTGTAACATGTATCTTAGAAATTTTTGCTGTGACTGCTGTCAGAATGATACACCTGCTTCAAAATATATATGCCATATGTATATGGCAGGAGAAGAGATTTGATAAGATAAAAAAATTTAAAAGGAAATTTAAAAATTTCATTTGTCAAATAGTGCAAATATATGAGCTGCCTACAAGTCAGGTGGAGGGAGATGGCAGCCTGGTGCAATGGATCAAAAGAGAGATTTGGAGTTAGCTGTCTTAAGTGCAAGTCTGGGCTCTACCACTAATTAGACACATGACCTGGGACAAGTATCAATACCTGAAGTTCAGTGGGCCTCAGTTTCCTCAGCAGTTTAATGAAAAACTCCTATAGTATTTATGGAAGCACTTAATAAACCACAGATAAATGGAGAAATGTCAGTTTTATTCTTAACATAGGCAAATTACTTTTTATATATTTCACATTTGAATCAACAATCTGTTTAGTCCTCTGGTACATTTATCTTCAAATGAAAAGAAGCTTCTGAATACTGTCACGTCAGAATGGAATATAGAGGGAAAGGAAAGAAACAGAGAAGGCAAACTGAGTGTCCTTAGTGCAGTGACAGAGCTATTAGTATGATGGTAAAAGCAGGGGAAGCCAGGTGTATTAATCACCTATTCCTATATCACTAATTACTACAAACTTAGTGGCTTAAAAAACACATCTGTTATCTCATGGTATCTGTGGGTCAGCAATCTAGGCTTTGCCAGTCTCAGGGTCTCTCCTGAGATCGCAACAAAAGTACTGCTCAGTGCTGGGGTCTCATCTGAAGGCTCAGCTGGGAAAGGATACACTTCCAAGCTCATGTGGTTGACAGGATTTGGTTCCTTGAAGGATGAGAAAACCGAGGCCCTGAGTCTTTGCGGGTTGTTGGTTGAAGGCTACTCTCAGTTCCTTGCCATGGGAACCTCTCAACACAGCAACTTTCTTCATCAAAGCCCGAAACAGAGTCTGCTGGCAAGATGGAAGTCATAATCTTCTGTAACCTCACTGTGGAAGTGACATGCTCCCAATGTTGATGTGTTTTATTAACTAGAAACAGGGTGGTCAAAGGGAGGGGACTGAACAGGCTGTGAATACCAGAAGGCAGGGATCGCTGGGGCCACCTTAGAAGCTATCTACCACCAAAGGAGACCCTACTTTGAAATCATCAAAAATGCTATTATCTACCTGTGTTCAAAGCAAATGATATAAGAAGAGTAGAGAACAAAAAGCCATTAAATACCCAGGGCATGCATTTAGAGAAAGAATAATGTGAAAAATAATTTTAAAGAAGACATTTTTAAAAGATGAAAAGAAATCTACTGAGGCTGCCTTCTCCAGTGGAGTCTAACTCATCATCAGGTTCATAATTCTGAGATTATTGCACATGGCTCATGACTAGATGCTGCTGAGAAAAGATTTTTTTGGTTGTAATATTTTTAAACAATAAGAAAAACATGATATGGTCACAGTGCACTGGGAGAAATAATTTGGATCTTTTCAAGTATTTATATCTATGTTTAAATTGTGACTAACAAAAAATGAAGACTTTCCTGTTCAACTGGCAGATTGAACATGTTTATGTCTGTTACTTCTGGAAACTCTAGTTAATGACTGTAAAACTCTGAAGGCCAAAGAGAGTATGAGTAAAAATGACAACAGATGATAGCTATCAACAAAATTCTGGAAGATGGAAAGCAGATGGCAATGTATAACCAGATGAAGAAGTCAAAGAAAGAGGAAACCTGCACCCGAGAGGGAAGCCACTCAGAGGTCTGTCATCTTTTAGGAGGGAGCTGGACAATAATAATAATAACAGCATCTAATGAGTGCCTGTGATACTCCAATTACTCTTAAAGTGTCTTACACCGAACAACTTACTTGTTCCTTACAACAATCCTTTCAGGCAGGCATTAGTATCCCCACTTTACCTGTGGGAAACCTGAGGCACAGAAAAGTTAAGGAATTTGTACAAGGTCACACAGCCAATAAGTGGCAGAGCTGGGGTTTAAACTGAGCCTGAGTCTGGAGCCCAAGTTATCACTATGTGTTAATGTCTGTCGTTACGTAGGAAAGATAGAGTAATCAGGTAAGTCAGGTAAGGACAGTGGTCTTTGATGGAGGCTGAATGTCGTCAAATACCTGGTGCCCTAGGACTTTGACCAGCTTATTCATGGTAGTAAACAAGGAGGGCTTAAATTGAATAATGTTGTTTATAGGGTAAAAATAATCTTCAAATAAAAAGAAATGAAAGTTATAACTAAAGATAAAAGAATGTAGTTAACAAACGGGGAAATGAATGCTAAAAAACTAAACTGGGGTAATTCATGAAGAGAAATTGTGAAAGGAAAGAGTGCATCCCAGAATTCGAACCACTGAGTCAGAGAGAAAGTACAGCCACAATCATGGGAAAAAAAGGAAACCAGAAACCAAATCAGCAGTCTTCGACATCAGAATCACCTATGGTGGTGTTAAAACATATGAAAGCCCAGGTTTCCCTTCTGAAAACTTTGATTCAGTAGTTCCAGGGCACAGCCTGAATAATTTGCTTTTTAAAAATGCTCTGCAGGTGGTTTTAACTTAGCAAGAGTTAAGAGCTGCTGATAACCATCTACAGCCCAGCAGCAAGCCACGTATGGACCTGGGGTAACCACAGCTCAGACCAAGACCGGGAAGGGCGGGGAAAGTGTCCAATATCGAATAAAATGCAGTAAGAATTCTATTTCTAGAAAAATGCTCTACATATACATGCATACAAAATATGCAAAGACGTATGTCCAGGAATATTCACTAAAGCATGGTGTGCAACAGAAAAACAATGAAAACATTCTCCACCCAGAGGGAACGGTTTAAGTCCGTAATTCATGTTACATCCATACAAAATGCACAACAGTGAATTTTAAAATAATAAACGCATCTGATTCTGTTGCTGTAAAGACATCTTTAAGAGAAACTGTAAATGAAAAAAGTTGCATAAACAGTATTAAAATATGATTCTGTTTGTATATACATAAAAAAGGAATGTCTGGCTACACACTCAATGGCCTGTTAAGACTATTTATCTTTGGGTAGCCAGCTTGGCGGCTGAGGAGGTCGGGAAGGAGAGGGGGATTTTTACTTTTTAACTTATATCTTTTGGTACTAGTTGACTTTCTTTTAAATAATGAGAATATATTACTTTTGTAATAAAGGAATTAAAAAATGCAGGAAAAGATTCCTAACTCATTCATTGTAATCACTACAAATGCCTGGCTCTTAATGGGGTCTGGAGGCTTGTTTCTAAGTACTGGGGATCTGAGAGCAAAATGGAGAGGTACCATATGTGATACCTATGAATTGGCGTTATATGGAGCTGGCAAGATACAGAAAAATGATCTCAGAGAAACCAGAGGATCTTAAGAACCCCAGACCTCACTAAAGAAACAAAATGCAACAGAGTGCACAGAAAAAGAGTTGAAGTACAGTATTTTGAGAAGAAAGGCGAAAAAATGGTGAAAAGACACAATGTATAATAAGACGATTAAAAACAAAAACTTTTTTAAAGCCAAGAAGAAAATACACAAAATGCTTGTTCGGTGTGCTACTTCCTGGTCCTAAGGTGGCCCCTAGCCCTTGGCCAAGGCCCATCTGTCTACCTGAGCTTTGTTGGTCATCCTTTCCCTTGAGACTCTTGCATCCACCATTCACTGGAAAAAACTGTCTCTCTGTTCAGAGTCTGAAGATTCTTTCCAATTTGTTGAAGAAAGTGTGCAGAACATATAAAACAATAGGTTCTGTAAACCACACTTAAAGTCTAAAGAAGTAATTTTGCAAGCTACAGTCACAAGCCATGCTTGGAATCGGTCCGTCACATCTCCCTCTGTGGGGAAGTCACCAGTGCCAGTGCTAATTCTCAACGGCCCGGGCAGAAAGAAGCATGGATTTCCTGAGAGGCAGAGGGATATGGGGAAAGATTTGAGCATCTGTAGACATAAACGGACTGCTCTGCTACTTACTAACTGCATGACCTTGAGCAGCTCATTCTGACCATCTCCTTCCTCATCTGGAACACTGAGTTAATAACCCCTTCTCTCCCTCCCAGGATGGGAAAAATGTATGTGAAAGCACTACATCAACTAGAGTGGTAAAATGATTTCTCCTACACTTACTCCTTCAGCACTGATGCAAAATCCTTTTTCTTTCTCTTTAAAGTGAGCATTAGGTGATTACACCTGATCTTTATAAATTCTCTCTCGATGGCAAATTAACATAAACATCAAATTGCTATAAGGGAACTGCTTTACCAGCCCGATTCAGTCTGACTCATCCACTGCCTCGCTCCTCTGGGAGAGAAGACATTCGTATTACTCAGTTCCAAATAAAGGGCTGAAAATAAAAATCTAAGTTTAACTGTAGGTTACCATAAAAGCTCTTCAAGTATTTGTCAGTAAGCATTAACCAATGGATTTCTCAATATATATTTAATCCTCCTCCTATTCACTTTCCTGTTCTGCAGTGCTCTGTTTAACATATAACCATCACTGATAATAAAAAATGAATCTGTACGTGTAATTGTCACTATTTATTGCATACTCGATTATCTATTTTCCTGAATGGAAATACTAAGAAAGTTCAGTGACTTGGCCAAGATGACATAGTTTAAACACGTCAAAGGTGGAATTACTCTAAATTGTCAACATGTTCAAAGAATGTCCCCTTTTTTTTTTTAACATCTTTATTGGATTATAATTGCTTTACAATGGTGTGTTAGTTTCTGCTTTATAACAAAGTGAATCAGCTATACATATACATATATCCCCATATCTCTTCCCTCTTGCGTCTCCCTCCCACCCTCCCTATCCCACCCCTCTAGGTGGTCACAAAGCACTGAGCTGATCTCCCTGTGCTATGCGGCTGCTTCCCACTAGGTATCTATTTTACATTTGGTAGTATATGTAAGTCCATGCCACTCTCTCACTTCGTCCCAGCTTACCCTTCCCCCCCTCCGTGTCCTCAAGTCCATTCTCTACATCTGTGTCTTTATTCCTGTCCTGCCCCTAGGTTCATCAGAACGCCTTTTTTTTTTTTTCGTTTCCAAATATATGTGTTAGCATACGGTATTTATTTTTCTCTTTCTGACTTACTTCACTCTGTATGACAGTCTCTACGTCCATCCACCTCACTACAAATAATGTAATTTCCTTTCTTTTTATGGCTGAGTAATATTCCATTGTATATATGTACCACATCTTCTTTATCCATTCATCTGTTGGTGGACACTTAGGTTGCTTCCATGTCCTGGCTATTGTAAATAGAGCTGCAATGAACATTGTGGTACATGACTCTTTTTGAATGATGGTTTTCTCAGGGTATACGCCCAGTATTGGGATTGCGGGGTCGTATGGTAGTTCTATGTGTAGTTTTTTAAGGAACCTCCATGCTGTTCTCCATAGTGGCTGTATCAATTTACATTCCCACCAACAGTGCAGAAGGGTTCCCTTTTCTCCACACCCTCTCCAGCATTTATTATTTCTAGATTTTTT
>NC_041224.1:15570762-15627564 GCF_002837175.3 Physeter macrocephalus
TCTGAGGGTTGCCTTTTTGTCTTGTTTATGGTTTCCTTTGCTGTGCAAAAGCTTTTAAGTTTCATTAGGTCCCATTTGTTTATTTTTGTTTTTATTTCCATTTCTCTAGGAGGTGGGTCAAAAAGGATCTTGCTGTGATTTATGTCATAGAGTGTTCTGCCTATGTTTTCCTCTAAGAGTTTTATAGTGTCTGGACTTACATTTAGGTCTTTAATCCATTTTGAGTTTATTTTTGTGTATGGTGTTAGGGAGCGTTCTAATTTCATTCTTTTACATGTAGCTCTCCAGTTTTCCCAGCACCACTTATTGAAGAGGCTGTCTTTGCTCCACTGTATATTCTTGCCTCCTTTATCAAAAATAAGGTGACTATATGAGCGTGGGTTTATCTCTGGGCTTTCTATTCCCTCTTCTTTTTAATGAAAAGCTGTTTGGTACGCAAAGGTTGCATTTCCTTACTGGTAAAAGTCAAGTTACTAACTGCCTCACAACCTAAGTAGTTTGAAGTCAGTGTTCTTCGGGTAATTATGCTTCTACATGTAGACACAGGGCTTCTCTCTTTGAAATTCTTGCCGTATTCTGCCCCCAGCGCCACCCTTGTCTCTACAAGAACGGAACTCTAAGGTCTTTCCCATGCACAGAACCTTCTTCCATCCACTCCTGCCATTCATTGTCCTCTGCAGTTCCATGCACCCTAACTTCACAATTCCTCCACTTCCTCTACTCCTTTGCCTTCCTCAGACTGGAGGAAATCTACATGGCCGTGTCCTGGATCACGTGGAAAGTGGGTATCACCTGGAAAAGCTGTCTTTTGAACCATATGCCACAGGCTCAAGGCCACGGAAATAAAGGTGTTTCGAGGAATACTACTTGCTTGCTACCTTGAGAACACCTTTATCTTGGTGAACAGAAGTTATACTCCATATTCTGCTACAGGTTTTCCATCCAAAATATAAACCTGGTAATATCTTACCCCTGCCTAGAAACCACTCTTGGTTTCCTGTTTTTCATTAAATAAAGATTACATTGCTTACAATGGCATACAAAATCCCTTCTTCTATGTCCCCACCATCCTTAATTTGTCCTCTCTTCCAATGCCACCTACATCTATCCATATTCTAGCCACATAGATTTTACAGACCTAAACAAGCACAGACTTTCACAACTCCATGCCTGTATTTGTGCCATTCATCTTAGAATATTCCTTTCCCAGCAACCTCCCTGTTACTCCAGAGAGCAAATGTTTACTTCCGCAGCCTCTTCTGTATTCCATAGGTAGCAGTCCCCTTCTCTGTGCTCACAGAGCCTTTTTTCCTTTATTACAGAACATATTACATGGTATTGCAATACCATTTGTACACTATATTTCCTCCACTGGGCATTATGTTCCATTTATGCTAATTGAATGAATGAATGAAAGTGCTTTTCATTTAGGAATCATTAGCTACAAATTCAGCTGCCTTCTTAAGTTTAACAAGCTAAATGCATTAAGATAAACTCAGAAGCATGATAACAAGTCACAAAGAAAAGGAGGAGCTCTTGGAATAACCTTTGATAAGAGTCACTGAATAAGATGTGCCACTAAGTTCTCATAAGGCAAGTATAACTAGGATGTGTCATAAATAGCTTAATTTTAAAGGCACTAATAAAAAGATAATTTAAAAACATTTTTCTTACTGGTTGTCACGGTGCCTAAAATATCTACCATTAGAATCACTTTTTATATCTTCAAAAAATCCCTAATGAAATTTATCTGAAAGGATTAGAGTGATGACAACTAACTGAAAGCCACTTAGGATAGAATAAGTTCTAGAAAGCATAGGTGCAGGATAGGGAAGTTTTGATGGAAAGTAGAAGGAAAGAAACTATTCAGGACATGGTCTACTGCTCAGATTGGAAGAATTCAGCGAGGCAGCCTCTAGGATGCCAGAGAGAGCTGGTGCCTAGGTTGGAAAGGCTTTGGTACTGATGCTAGAAGAGGTGCTGAAAAGGAGAGGCGCAGACCTTGGGCCTGTTTCCTGCTGCTTCTTGTAAAGACGTTTTCTCTCTCCAGGAGTGTTGTCACATCAGAATTCCTTAATTTATGCAAGACCTTAAACAGGCCTTTAGTCTGCATTTATTTTCTCGCATTTGTGCTTATTTATCTGGATAACTGAGGAACACTGTTTATTGGATATATTTTTAACCTTTCCTGCTTGGTGCTGACTCACCAGCAGTAGCAGCTCTCGCTGCAGCCTCGTGTCTGCAGAGAGAAGGGGTGAGGGCACGTAGCTGCAAAGGCCTCAAAGGGCTGTCAGACAGGCCTCCTACATGTCCGCAGTGTCTAGACAGGTTCTGAGTTCTGTGGATTCTCATCTGCAACAATATTTCATGACTATAGGTCAGTTTGGGCTGTTCTTGTCTTCACAGAAATGGAATCATTGAGTGTATATTCTTCTGTGAGACTGAATGACTATAACATTCTTGGTGCAGTAGCCAGCTTCACGTTGGCATGAGAGTGTTTTTAGCCTCTGACTTAATTTGTGAAAAAGATAAAGGAAAGGCCCTTTCTCTTGTGTGTGTTATGCTTGTTGTTTATGGCTTTTAAAATTTGTCTCAGGCACGCTTCTGCCGTTTTGAGCTTACCTTTGTCTTTTCTGGAAGCCACAATTCAACCCGTTACCCTGAGGACTCACCATCGCTATAACCCCTCCAGCCCCAGGGTGGGGACTGCTGCACTGGAATGAACTGATTTTTTCCCTTAACTTAAGCACCTCTACTTTTATTTATAGGAACTAAAAAATAAAAGGAAAAGAGATCTGTTTGCTCTTTGAAAAAATAATAGAGATAGATTAAATGAGAAATATAAAATGTATTTTTTTACCAAATATAAAATATAGAAATTGCCCATGTATTGGGAAAGCCTTTTGGATTTTCAAAAAATTTTCACATTATCTCATTTTAGAAGCTACACAGTAACAGATCCACTTTGGCTCAGGAGAGGGAGAACCCCTCAGAGGCATGAGGAGAGAATGTGTACCCAGCTGCCATCCGGTCTCCTGCCTCTCCCCTTGCAACCTAAACATATTAAGGGTTGAGGAGCAAAAGACACTGGTCCTGTGTGAGTGGGATGGAACTAGAATTTTTTTGTGGCGTCACACTAAAGCAGTTAGGTAAGAAGGCCAGTAGGGTTTTTTGTTTGTTTAACTCAAACTGATGGGAAAGTAAGACAAAAAATATATGCAAACTACTGCTGCTCACTTGCCAGTTATTGGAAAGAGAGGAGCGAGAAAAAAAAAACACAACAGGAAGAACAGGGCAGATCTGGGATGCAGGACCAAGGTCTCATACAAAACAGAGGGAAGTCAAGGAGAGTAAAAGATCAACCTCCCCGCTCCCGACACCTCCACTGGCAGGAACCCAGGCTGTTTTAACAGTGGCTATTCACTGGAGCAGTCACCAGGCCAACATGGAAGATTCCTGTGTTCCCTTTCACCTTATCTCAACCTTCACAACATAGCTGCTGAGGTGTTCATGTGTTTCACCACAATTTCTTGGCATCGTTTTGTGTTAGTTACCCCTCCTTTACGCTTTTACTTTCTACTTGTGCGAGCTAGTATAATAACACATTATAAGTGAAGGCAATGCCTGAGTAGCCATGGCAACCTCCAGGACAGCCGGCCACCCACCCCTCCCTGTAACCCAAGGCTTCCCAAAGACGCCTTTTGATGAGCAAAGGTTTTTACTTTCATGAATGCCAAATTATCCACTTTTTCTTTCGTGTTCACTGATTTGTGTGTCCTCCCCTGCCCCTTCCCCACCCTCCTGACATATTTATCCAGTTGCTTTAGCACCATCTGTTGAAAAGACTTTACTTTTCATGTTGAATTACCTCGAAGCCTTAGTAAAAAAAATCAATTGACCTTCTATGTGTGGATCTATTTCTGGCTACTTTATTTTGTCTGATTGATCTATTTATCTATCCTTTGTCCAATTAACACTGTATTGTGTCCTGTAGCTTTAGAGTAACTCTTGAAATCTGATAGTATAAGACCTCCAGCTTTGTTCTTCCTACATATTGATTTGGCTAGTCTAGATCCTTTGCTTATCCATATAAATTTTAGAATCAACTTGTTAATTTCCACAAGAAAAGCCTGTTGGAGTTTTGATTACAATTGCAATGGTTCTACAGACCAAATGGAAGAAAATCGACACCATTTAATTCATGAACATAGTACATGCCTCCGTTTAGTAGATTTTCTTTACTTTCTGTTAGTGACACTTTGTAGTTTTTCAGTGTAGATGTCTTGCACACTTTTTGACACATTTATTTCTAGGTGATTAGTGCTTTTAGATGCTACAGCAAATATAATTAAAAATTTTTCATTTTTCAATTGTTTCCTACTATCTATAAAACAAATGATTTTTGTATACTGATTTTGTATCCTACAAGTTTGCCAAATTCACTTATTCATTATAATTTTGTACATTTCTTCAGCTTGTCTACTGTAAATAAGTATGTTGTCTATGAATAAAAACCATATTGCTCCTTCCTTTTCATTTTGTACCCTTTCCTTCCTTTCTCTTGCCTTGTTACAACTAGCCAGGACTTCCGGTATGATGTTGAATGGTATTGGCTTGAACGGATATCCATGCCTTGTTCCTGATCTTAAGGAAAAAGTGTATATTTCACTATTAGGTATAGTTTTAGATAGATGACCTTTATCATACTGAGAAAGAGCTCTTCTATTTGTTTTTTTCTGAGAGCTTTTATTACACATAGGTGTTGAATTTTGTCAGATGCTTTTTCTACATCATTTGGGACGGTCATATGAATTTTCTCCTTTACCCTGTTAATGTGGTGAATTATATTATTTGATATTTTAAAAACATATTAACCTACTTTTGAATTTGTTAGATAAACATCACTTGGCCACAATGTATTATCACTTTTACCTATTTCTAGATCCAATTTGCTAATATTTTGTTAGGGAATTCTGAATATACATTCATGAGGGTTATTTTTTATGTATTTATAATATCCTTGTCAGGTTCTGGTATCAGGGTATGCTAGCCTCATAATATGAGTTGGGAAGTATTCCCTCTTCATTATCTGAAACAGTTGCTTAAGACTGACACTCTTTCCTCCTTAAATGCGTGATAGAAATGGCTAGTGAAGACATTTTGGCCTATATTTTCTTTCTGAGAGTTTTTTTATTACAAATTTAATATATTTAATATGAATATGCCTATTCAGATGTTCTATTTCGTCTTCTGTCAATTTCGTTAAGTCACATTTTTCAAAGCATTTCTCTGTTTCATCTAAGTTTTAGAATTAGTTGGCAGAAAGTTTTATTGTATTCTTGTTGTTAACCTTTTAATGTCTGCAGAATCTTTAGTGATATTTTCTTTTTTATTCCTAAAATCTTAAATTTGTGCGTTCTTTTCTTTTTGTTCTTGATTGGTCTTTCTAGGGACTTGTCAAATTTAGTACTTTTAAAAATAAAGGGCTTCCCTGGTGGCGCAGTGGTTGAGAGTCCGCCTGCCGATGCAGGGGACACGGGTTCGTATCCCGGTCTGGGAGGATCCCACGTGCCGTGGAGTGGCTGGGCCCGTGAGCTGCGCGCCCGTAGCCTGTGCTCCGTAACGGGAGAGGCCACAACAGTGAGAGGCCCGCGTACCGCAAAAAAAAAAAAAAAAGTGTCCAATTCGATGGTTCTTTACTCTATTCACAGAGTTGTACAACCATTATCACAATCAATTTTTGAACATTTTCACCACCTGAGAAAGGAACCTCATACCAATTAGCAGTCACTCCCCATTCCTCCTCTGTCCCTAGTCATAGGCAACCACTAATCTATTTTCTGTCTCTATATATTTGCCCATTCTGGACAATCCATAATCGTATCATGCAACATGTGGTCTTTTGTAACTGCTTTTGATTTAGCACAATGCTTTCAAGGTTCATCCACATTGTAGCATACATCATATTTCATCCCTTTTTATTGATAATATTCCATTGAATGGATATACCACATTGTTTATACATTCATCAGCTAATAGACATTTGGGTTGTTTCCACTTTTTGGCTATTATAAATAATGCTGTGAACATTCGCAAACAAGTTTTTTTGTGAATGGTAAACTTATGTTTAACATTTTGAGGAAATTCCAAACTGTTTTAGAACATGGCTGCATTATTTTAGGTTCCACCAACAATATGTGAGGCTTCCAATTTCTCCATATCCTTGCCAATACCTGTTATTGCCTATCTTTTTATTATAGTTATCCTAGTGGTTGTGAAGTGGTATTTTATAATTTTTGATTTGCTCTTCCCTAATGATTCATGATGTTGAGCCTCTTTTAATGTTCTTATTGGTCATTTGTATATCTTCTCTGGAAAAATGTCTACTCAGATCTTTTGCCCATTTTAAAATTGGGTTATCTGTCTTTTTATCATTGAATTGTAAGAGTTCATTAAATATTCTAGATAGAAGTCCCTTATTAGATTTATAATTTGCAAATATTTTCTCCCATTCTGTTTTTTTCTTTTCACTTTCTTGATGGTATCATCTGTAGCACAAAGTTTTTTATTTTGATGAAGTCCAGCTTATCTATTTTTTAGCGGCCACGGCTCACGGGCCCAGCCGCTCCGCGGCACGTGGGATTTTCCCGGACCGGGGCATCGTGTCCCCTGCATCGGCAGGCGGTCTCTCAACTGCTGCGCCACCAGGGAAGCCCCAGCTTATCTATTTTATCTTGTGGTTTGGTATCATAGACAAGAAACTATTGCCTAACCCAAAGTCATGAAGATTTATACGTTTCCTCTTAAGAGTTTTACAGTTTTAACTCTTCCATTTAGGTGTTTGATCCATTTTGAGTTAATTTTTGTATATGGAGTGAGATAAGCATCCGACTCCATTACTCTGCATCTGGATATCCAGTTTTTCTAGCACCATTTGCTGAAAAAACTATTCTTTCCCTCACTGAATTGTCTTCATATGCTTATAAAAAATTAAGCTGACCATAAATATAAGGATTTACATTTGGACTTTAAATTTTATTCCATTGATCTGTCCATTGATTGATCCTTATGGCAGTACTTTTTGCAGTATGTCTTAATTACTGCAGCTTTGTAGTAAGTCTGGAAACTAGGAAGTGTGAATCCTCAAACTTTATTCTTCTTTTTAACATTGTTTTGAATATTCTGGGCCTCCTGTACTGTCATACAAATTTCAGGATCAGTTTGGGAAATTCAGCAAAAAGATAGATAGCATTTTTATAGAGATTGCGTTAAATCTGTAGATCAGTTTGACATCTGAATAATATTGTTTTCCAATCCATGAATTCCATTTATGTAGGTCTCTTTAAATCTCTTCTATAGTTTTCACTGTATAGGTCTTGCACTTTTTTGTTAAATTTATTCATAAATACTTTATTCTTTTTTGATGCTCTTTTAATGGAATTGTTTTATTAATTTCATTTTAGGATTGTTAATTGCTAATAGGGAAATTAAGTTGATTTTATATATTGATTTTTACCCTGCAACTTTGCTGAACTTGTTTATTAGTTCTAATAGTTTTAATGTGGATTGCTTAGGATTTTCTCTATCCAGGATCCTGTCATATGGAACTGGAGATATTTTTACTTCTTCCTTTCCAAACTGGATGCCTTTTATTTCATTTTCTTGCCTAACTGCTCTGGCTAGTGCCTCTGATACAGTGACTGCTCTGGCTAGTGCCTCTAATACAATGTTGAATAGACGTGGTAACAGTAGACATTATTGTCTTGTTCCTGATCTTAAGGGATTATTCTATAGATGTCTGCTATGTACTGTTGGTTTATACTATTTCCTTATATTGATTGTCTGTTTAGGTGTTCTATTGTTTATTGAAAGTAGGATATCGAAGTCACCAAATGTTATTCTTAAATTGTCTATTTCTCACTTGTATGACTTTTTCAAAGTGGGGAAACTTATTAAAAGTTCCTAGACAAAAACCTCTGTGTGTTTTTAAGGCAACTACAGACAATTATAAGGGCTTCACCTGGTGGCCTCATGGGAAAAAGCTCTCCCCACACCAGACCTGATGCACAATTTTGATGTACTACAGTCTCAAGGGATTTACAGGCAAGGGCTGTGGCCCTCTGGCTGGCCATGTTCTTACTCATATATGCACTCTTAGCATAGGAACCTCCATCCTGAGGTCTCCTAATTGGAAGACCTTGAAGTCATTTTTCTCCACACTGAATGAGTACTGAGTACTTTTCCATTCCTAGCCCTTCTCCCCAGCCTCTGCGTCCACAAAACCGCAGGAGCCTTTTGTACGGGGCTCCTTCAGCTGTGAAAAGATTCCCCACACCTGTGCTGGTCTGTCTGACCCTCACCTGGTGCCATTCCATGGAAGAAAATGGAACAGTGGGGAAGCCAGCAGTTTCTCTGGGTTAGCCTCTTGCTAATACTATTGCAGTTAAGTGATTAAAGGCTTGACTGTTACTTTCATTTTTGGCTTGTTGCCTTAATCAGCTATTCTGACACCTGGCAGCTCAGTTCTCTCCAGCTCAGCTCAGCTCTTGACAGGACTCTTAAATACAATTTTACCTTTTTATTCTGTGAACAGTTTTTAAAATACAGAAGTTGACTGAGAATAATATAACCTTGACATCTGCACACCACACAAATTAACAATAAACTTGTATAGTTTTGTTATTAATTGCTTTGGGATTTTAAATAACTTAAAACTTTACCCATATCAAGTAGAAGCTTCTTAATTTCCCTCCATAGCCCCCACTGTCTCCTACCTTCTCCAGAGGCAAGCACTAAAATGAATTTGATGTATATGTACCCAGGACATGTTTTTCTACTTTTGTTCCATTTGTATATATCCATAAATAATATATAACTTTATTTTGTGAGTTTTAAAATTTGTATATAAATTTGTATATTTTTTGTATATAAATTTGTATAAAATTTGTATATAAGTGGTAAAAGGTATATTAGCCTTTTGAAATTTATAGGTCTGTCTTTATGGCGAATTAAATGATCCAATTTCCATCAAGACAAAGTTAAATCCAGATCTCTTTTCTAATTGTTTATTTTCCCCCAACTCTCATATCTCATTACTAAAGCCAAGGAGAATTAGATGAGAGTTGGCCTTATCCTCACAGGGTTACAGAAATAAGGAGGTTATATCTCTGTTGGGAGATCTCTCTTTATGAGAAAGTAAGCATATAATTTCCTTGAAAACAGGACCCATATAGGTTTTCAGAGCTCGTTAAAAGCAGGGGATCTGTTACATACCCTAAGCATGCCAAGCTCTGGCCTCCCAGTTGGGGAGTAACAAGATTAAGAGAAACTAGTTGAAAATGCTCATTTGAGTATTTTTTGGAGTCCCTAAAACTGACAATGAACTACAGAAGTGAGAAGGGCTTCTGAGACCACTCAGGCTGTCTTAACTTACGAAGTATGAAACTGAGACCCAAAAAGATCAAGTGACTTGTGCAAAGTCACACGTTAGCCAAACCAGGACTATAACTCAGGTCTCCCGATTCCTAGTTCACTGCTCTTTACGCTAATTACTGATTACTAAACTGGGCTCTGTGGAGGCACCCTCAGGGTCAAAGGAGAAGACCAAGCAAGGTGGTTGCCAGGCCCCATTTCCTTTCACCCAGGGTGCCTCAACGTTCAGTACCTGTTATCTTCTCAGCTAACAGGCTGCAGTGACTCCTTAAATGCATGCTGGCAACGACTTTCATCTGCGCTATGAATGTGTGAAGTTTCCTGTCACTGCTTTCACACCATAAGCAAGATGCCATTATTCTTGCTACATTAATTTGATGGTGTCTCAAAAACTCATCTAAACACTTAGACTTTACTGGGCTGCATTACCAAGTAATATTATTATCACCTTTGTATCATTTACATACCATGCTAGAAGAAGTAAAATGGAGGGATTTACAGCATGGTTATTTTAGTCTAGTTAAACTATAAAGCTTTACATAATATCATCTTTGGAAGTGATCTATTTACTATACATATAGGATATATATTTTTTCTTCTCCTTTGGACTGTTTTATCAAATAACGGTACACCAGCAAACACTGCTGGTTGTCTACCCAAACAAAATTCCCTTCTTCACTACTAACAGGATTCAGATGTTATCCAAGGGCCCATCTCTGTGGCATCCTATATTTTCCAAAGGTGAGTACATTTATCTCTGTCCCAGCCCACATGCTCTTCTTACCATGTGATGTTTACATGTTTCCTTGAACCTTGTAACCGCTCTGTCCAATAGAGTATGCTGGAAGTGTGTTAAGGGACTTTGGAGGTTAGGTCATAAAAAAGCAATACAGCTTACACCTGGCTCTCTTTTTCTTGGCATGTTTGCCCTTGGAACACTTTGTAAGGAAGCCAGGCATCCACAAGGAAAGGCCAGGTGTAAATGTTCCAGCCATACGTCCAGCAGTTAGTCTTCCAGACAACAGCAAGCATCAGTGCTAGATGGATGAGTGAGAAGCCTTCAAAAATTTCACCCTAAACTTTTAAGTCCTCCAGCTGAGGCTTCAGATATGGTGGAAGAGAGAGAAACCATTCCTGCTGTACCCTGTCAGAATCCTTGACCCACATATTCTATGAGCATAGTAAGTGGTTGTTTTTTGCCACTAAGTTTTGAGGTAATTTGTTATGCAGCCATACTAACTGGAACAACACTGCACAATAAAGCCTGATATTCAGGGGACACTAACTCTATATCCGCCCCGAGGGGTGGACTCTAAATGAACTAAGCAAGGGGTTCTCAATCAGGGACAATCATGCCTCCCCGTGACATTCGGAAATGTCTGGAGACATTTCTGGTCGTCACAACTGGGAAGGCGGTGCTTCTGGCATCCAGCGAGTGCAGGCCCGGGATGCTGCCAAACATCAGTCAATGAACAGGACAGGCCCTCCCGCCCCAACAAAGGAGTATGTAGCTCAGAATGTCAATACTGCCAACGCTGAGAATCCCTGACTAAGCCAACCAATAGCCTTGTGTGTATCGGACTGATCAATTAGCAGTTGCTTGTGAAAGAGATTCTTAACAGATAGGTGGAAGAAAAAAGATGCTAAGGCATCCTATCAAAAGGAGATCAAACTCCAAGTTTCTAAATCTAAACATTAATATGAAGCTGGGGACCAAAAACGTTCACAAAAATACCAATTACACTCCCTTGTCTGATATGGGAGCTCAGGTGAAAATTTATAGCTGGGATCATCCTTTCTGTTTTCTATTCCCTAAAGAAAGAAAGAAAGAAACAAGAAAACGCCTTATAAAGTTTCTGTAATGAAGAATACTAAGTTAAAGAAACTTATACATCAGAAATTATGGCCACATTCTATGGACATAACTTCAGAATTTTGGGGAATTTTTTCTGAGTATTTAAATTGATTACCTGGGTAATAATATTCAGATGGGAATCCTAGATTTCTGAAAGTACAAATGTTTGCATGTTTTTATTAGTCAAAAAAATTGGGGGCTTCCCTGGTGGTGCAGTGGTTGGGAGACCGCCTGCCGATGCAGGGGACGCAGGTTCGTGCCCCGGTCCGGGAGGATCCCACATGCCACGGAGCATCTAGGCCCGTGAGCCATGGCCGCTGGGCCTGCGCGTCCGGAGCCTGTGCTCCGCAACGGGAGGGGCCGCAGCGGTGAGAGGCCCGCATACCGAAAAAAATAATAATAAATAAAAAATTTAAAAAAATTTTTAAAAAAATTGGAATTTCCCTCTTTGGCATAAAGACAAATTAACTGATGACTCCAATAGCTTCATCTTAAAAAATGTGTTTGAGTGATAATGTCATGTAAGATAATTTTTGCAATGTCATTAAATAGAGTTTTAAAAGATCTTCATGGTAGAATGTATCTTTTCCTCATTTGTGATATATAACTTGCCTTGAAGAATGCTATAAAATTATTTTTAAGATAGACAACAAGGATTTACTGTATAGCACAGGGAACTGTATTCATTATCTTGTAATAACCTATAATGGAAAAGAATCTGAATATATAGCTGAATCACTTTGCTGTACACCTGAAACTAAGGCAATGCTGTAAATCAACTATACTTCAACAAAAAATATTTTTATAGTCAGATTGATGGTTTTTTGGGTAGAATCTGTGAAGCATGGCATGAATTTTTTAAACTGTATAAAACGCAACATGAAAATTACTGCTTTGTAGTATATACACTTGGGCCCTCAATCACCCATATTCTCTACATAGTATTAGACGCCACACTGTCTCAGAGAGAAATATTAGCTCTGAGTGTGTACTTCCTGTTTCCATCTTCATTCTGAAGGGTGGTGACTTTTTAACCGGGCTCCTCAGCTTTGTGCAGTAGTCATTAGTGCTGATCAAAGACCTTCCTCTCGCTCCTTCCACTCCTAAGATTAGGAATGGTATTCGCCTCTGGTCGGGAGTTGTAAGAGCCAGTGTGTGCTTTTGCCACATTCTCTTTTCCATGCGTCCTTATGGCCAGCAATGTCCCACATAGTTGCCTGGGTCCCAGAACGAGGACAACAAACAAGCACATAGACCAGAGCCCCCGGCTGATCCAT
This sequence comes from Physeter macrocephalus, assembly GCF_002837175.3. NCBI lineage: Eukaryota > Metazoa > Chordata > Mammalia > Artiodactyla > Physeteridae > Physeter > Physeter macrocephalus. The sequence continues at coordinate 15,583,327 of NC_041224.1, forward strand.
GACAGATGTGTAGCATGAATCAGAACTAGATCTTTCTGTTTTAAATTACTGACAGTTTGGGGGTTGCTCATTAGCACAGCACAGCCTAGTCTTTTACGTGCTACGCTTTGATAAAATGAATACTAGGCAAACATCCTTCGTGATCATTAGATCCTCAAATAATAAAACAAAACACCTGTAGTTCGAGTGTCAGAGTATAAACTCTCAAATTCTAGGCTCACCAATATGTAGCAAAAGCTAAGTTGCAAGAAAGGATAACAATAAGAATTACTATTCCAAATACTCTGAAGTATCTGAATTAAGGGGTATGACCAGAGCCCTCCATACTCCTGCTCCACGGGTTGGGGCCTTACAGATTTGCTGAACCGCATTTTAATGTCATGCTATCTGCCTCAACTGATGACTATTTGGAAACACCCCTAAGAAACTCGTAATTGCACTTGCCAGGGGAGCATAAAAGAACAACAGAGCTGTCTCTTTATGACAATCTCTGGGACTCGGTATGATAGAATTGGTTTGCTTTCTTATCTCAGGGAAACTCTCAATTGTGTAACTACTGATATGGTTCCCACTTTGTGCTAGCTGTTAGCAAGTTCCAAGTCACATTTTTGGTCCATTTCTAGTCAAGTTATAAAACCACAAAACCATATGGTATATATCTAGGGGACTAACAAGTTGTTATCGTTTTTTTCCTACCAAACTTTCTTTTCCTCTTGATTTCTGTACTAAATTGCTGTTTTAATTTGTGAACAATTTTTATTATTTTGTTATTCTGTAGATATCTCTATAAACTTTTAAAAAATCCTTTTTTTGTGTTTTGTAATTTCTGAATTATTATTTTTGGAAAGCTTTCTGTAAGGTTTTCCAAATCTTTGTTTGGGGTACATCACAGCATAAAAATTAAGTCTATCACTGTAGACTGATACTTGTTATTTGATACACTTATATTTTGAGTCCTATCATATAAACATAGACTGTTAATTTCTTGCTTCAAAAAAATATTGTTGAATGCTTCAAAAATTACCTTCTTCTTCATTTACATTCTCATGTTTTTTTGTTATCCTGCTGTTAGGTGAAATTAGGAGTAAACCAGTGGATACCCACTTCCTTGGACATGAGTTGAGGTCCACTTTCTGGAAGACAGTTTTTAAATGACCTCTGTATGCCTATAACTTAATAAGGTTTCATAGAATGTACCCTTAAAAGTAATATTTATGGAAGGCATATTTTATTCTCTTAATGTTAGCATTGCCTTAAACATTTTCTGCAATTCCTCTTTGATGGTAACTTTTAGGAGTATATAAGCCACATAACAAAAATTTTCCTGTGACTGCCTATGGTGGAACTGTAGCATTTAAAGACAAATCACAATTTTGTGACACATACAGAACCTGGCAACAAGATTTCCAAGAGATACAAAATAGTTCAATCCAACTTTGATTGACTGCTTAAAATGTTTCAGACACTGTGTTTAGAACACAATGAAAACTAAGATCTGCATTAGCCATGGAGGAAAGCAGAGTCTAAAGGAGGGAATAGATTTGTGCTCAAATCACATCAGTAGACAAACGGGTTTTGACTGAGGGGCAGGCACTGAGAAGAGAGCCTAATGGTGAGAGAACTTCCTTGATGAGAAAAACTCTGATGAGTTTTAAACGATAAGCAGGAATTACCCAGGTGAAGAAAAGGAAAGGGGTGTTTGCATGAGGCAGGTACAAAGGCACGAAGGCATGAGGTGGCATTATGATCGCAGGCAAGGACAACACTCTCTTATTTGCTGATGCACGAAGTCTGAGGTGGAGAGTGGTGAGACAGGCTGGATCTGAAGACAGAGCCAAGCCTTTGAGGGTCTTGTACACCATCCCAAGGAACTGAAATCCTAACTCACGGAGGAGTTTTACGCAGTGGAGCACCAGAGTTGAATTTATGTTTTTCAAAATTCATCCTGACCATTGTGTGGAAGGTGGATGGAACTGAGGTAAAGGCGCAAAAGAAATCCAGAGATGAGAGAAACCAAAGGGACCTGGAGAATCAGAAGATGGCCCACAGAACGCTGGAAGGCAGAAAGGAGGGCAGAGAATTTCTATTCAGGGAAAACGGTCTTATTTAAAGCATGAGACAAGTGTAAAAACAGCTTGTTTACCTGAAAGAGACTGTTCTGGATTTCTCTTCAGTTCATGTTAAGGAATTATCCTACAATTTAGAATTCTGTGCTTAGAACAGAGCGGAGCAGACTCTTGAATTCTGGCTGGATCTGGAAAAGACCTCAGAGCTGACCTCATATAGACCCTTTACATTAAAAATGAAAAGCAGAGGGCAGAAAATATACAGATAGGCTTTAGTTGTTATCCTCATCATCAAAGCAAGAGCTAATGGCTCTATACTGTCTCTTACGTAAGAAACACTGTTCTAACTTTATATATCTTATCTCATTTAATCTGGTAACAACCCTGTGAGGTAAGTACCATTATTGTTCACATTTTACAGGTGAAGAAACTGTGGCATATAAAGCCGAAATAATTTTCCCAAGATTGATCAGCTAGTCAAGTGATGAAAGTGGAATTCAATTCCAGGCAGTATTACTTTAGAGCTTGTGCTTTCAATTCTACATTTAACTTCATCTAAGCCACAAAGCTAATGGTTTATCCAAAACTAATATTCAGATTTCTAATCCGGTGCACATTACAACATGTGATAGAATGAAAACTTTCCTATTAAAAGATAAAAACATTTTTATATAAATTTAGAATTAGGATATCCAGCCATGATAAAAAGGGGTTGGTTGGATCAGTAGAGAAAAGCCACATTCCTGCATGTAGGAGGTGACGCATCATCCAAAGAGCTAGGTCCTCAGTAATGTCCATCACTGGGAAGACCACCTCTCCCACACAAAGCAGAACTCAGCAGGAATGGCCTAGGTAGCCACAGAGTTGAGATCTGCCGTTTCTGGTCTTGCCTCTGAAGGTGATCAGGGTTGAAAGGCATCTCCCAGGTGATGGGCTGTATAAGGTAGTAATCACCACATGCAAGCTGGCCAGGCGTTAGGGAGAAAGGAACCAGGCAAGGCTGAGATCGGGGTCTCTTCTCGGGCCACAGGACCACAGCAGGAAATTTCTTGGATCTAATGCGGATCAAAGAAAGTTAAGTAGGGGGCTCAATATATCAGGCAAGTTGGGCAGCTTCTTTTACGGTGGGTCCTGTTCTCTCAACACTAAAACGGGAACTATGGTCTCCTCAGTCTAAGTCACGGGATATTAGGAGGAACAATGAGGTAGTGCCAGGCACCCTCACCAACCTGATATCCTGCAGGTTCAAGTCTGCTTGAGTGTGGGATTTTCGTGTGTCTCTCTGAGTGCACCCAGACCAGAGCTGCATCCCCAAGACGAGGGCTACAACCCAGTTCGCAGCCATTTTTGGACTGTTTTCCTCCAGGGTCTGTATATTCATTCAACAAACATTTCTTACCCGCCTACAGTCTGCCAGGCAGAGCTAAGTGCTGAATGCACTGCTGGGGATACACTGACAAAGAAAACAGGATGCTGCCCTCCGGCAAACTGTGGTTAATTCAGTAAGGGAGAGAGACTATAAATACATAAACACATAGATAAACAAATAAATGATTTCAAATTATCATGAAGGAAAACATAACTAGGTTCAGTGACAGAAAACAACGTCAAGAGAGGTTTCTGGTAAGATGGCCAGGAAAGGTCCCTCGGAAGGGTGGCATCTGAGCAGAGACTTGGAGGGTGAGCAGGAAGGATGCTGTGCCCCCTCGTGGGACTGCGCGGCCACGCAGCCTCGCTGTGAGGACTCCCCCTGCTGCCTGGGGCTAACCTCCCCTCTCCCGCAGCAATCCTCTCCCCAAAGCAGCCCTGACTTTCTGTGTTCCGAGCTGTGACAGGGGTCTCTCCTGCCCAGTGTCCCCGAGGCAGGTCTGCGTCCCTGCCCTTCCCGCTGCCCCTTCTGGCTTCTGCTTCCTACCAGAAATGGTTCCCATAAAGCATCCATCTATTTGTGTGCATGACAGACTGAAACCCCTGGGTGCTGGATAACTTCAAGTCTTAAAGCACGTTTCCTTCAATGTGAACGTGGCCTGATGCCAGACACAGCTGGAGATCTCCAAGCAAACTGTTTTCAGAGGAATAAAATGTCCAAATGATTCCCAAATCAGTTTGCTCTCACACAGCAACCTCGTTTTTTCTTCCATTCTTCTACCTTGCAGCAGTTTAATTTATTGCCAATAAGCTGCCGTGTGCAATAACTTTGCAATTGTAAGCCCTGTTCATTTATCAGTCACTTCACACTGTGTATACCTCTCCAAGATTTAAATGCATGCATCTGCTTCAGTGTGAGCCCAGCCAGTTCTATGTGTCAACAAAGGAAACATCCAGAAAAAATCCACCAGCATTTATGCTTTAATACCAAACAAATAAACACTTGGTCATTTAGTTAAGTTGGTCATCTCAAATAAATCACTGTGTAAAGGTTATATGTATTGCATTCTACAGTAACTTAATAAGGGTGCTGTCTGACTGACTTTTAGGATTTAAAAGTTTTAGGAAGCCAATCTATGCTTTCATTTCTTCCTTTTTTTTCCTGCCAAAAGGCATGGAGTGATCCCCAGGTGTTTTGAGAAAGTCAAAGTAGACCATCAAATTAAAAGCAAATATCATCCTAGAATCCAATGAAGGTCTCATACCAGTGCTTCCTGCCATATTTATCTGCAGTACATAGAGAACATAATTTTATAAAATATAGGTTTTCAAAGAAATCTCTAGCTCTCAGCAAATCAGATTCAATTAAAGTAATGATTATCTCAGACCATGAGCTCAGTCATTCCCAAGGTAAAGGGCAAGAATCCAGCCACATGTCTCTCTCATACCTTCTTTTGAGATCAGGGCACTAATACTCCTGAGGTTAACACGGAGCTAAAAGAAACGTCACAAATGTCTGATCTGAGAAAAATGGATTCATTCCGATTTTAAAAATCTGGGTAATTGTACGCTCAAATCAAATCAAGTGAAGGCAACAAACCTACTGGATTCAAAGACGTCCCACTGAACTGAGAATACAATCCAGCGCCTTGTGCCCGCAGGGCTCTCCGTAACTTAGCCCCAGCAACCTCCTGGGCTCTTCCCCTCACTCGCTGTGCTCCAGCCACTCTGGGCTTCTTTCAGATCCTCAGACATGTCAAGCCCATTCCCACCTCAAGCTCCTTTCATTTGCCTGGAATGCTGCGGCTGTGTGTGTTCACCGAAAAGGCTCCTTCTCTTCATCCGAGTCTCACCTCACAGGCCACTTCCCAGAGTGGTCTTCTCATGCTCTCTCCTGTTTTGTATTCTCCACAGCACCCACCATTTTCTGAAATCCTTATTTGTTTATCAGCCAACTCTATTTTCTCTCTCCAGTACTAGACTATAAGCTCCTTGAGAGCAGGGGTTCTGTCTCTCATTAACTGCTATATCCTCAAAAAGCATACAGATAACTCGTTCAGACCATAGGAAATATACAAAGGGAAGAAACAAACAACGCGCGGTCTTCAGAGAACAGGCAGGAGCGCCCCAGGCTCCTGAACGGCTGAGGTTTGACCTATCACGTTCTAAAGGGCGGGGTGGAGCATTCATTAAGGAGGCTGTGCTAACTGGAGCCTCTGGGTGCAGACGCGCAGACCCACTGTATCCGAGGGACGGTAAACCGTCCTCTCGCTGACTCATAAGGAACCTCTTCCAGACTCCTGAAATTGCAAGTTACCATTTGTAAAATAAAATTCTTCCAAAATTTTACTAACATCAAAAAAGTTTCAGGAAAAGATGAAGGAAAAGAAATGAAACACTCAGTTTTATCAGCTTGCTGCTGAGCCAGTTTTCAGGCTAAAATGAAAATAATTTCATAGAATTCAGATGCTTCTGCACTTTCCACTGATCCAAATTCCTGAGAGCTCAACTCTGTGTTCCTCCAAGTCTGAACTGTCTTAGTCACCCCTGAGGGTTGCTTAGGCCCTGAGAAGAAAATCATCTCCAGCCCCCAGGGCCAGCCCCAGGCCCTGTAGGCTTCCAGCGGTCCCTAAAGCTCTCAAGCAAATGATTCACTGCTCTCCAGTCTCAATGCCAGGATGTAATGCCTTTGGACACAAATCCGACAGTTCTGCAATCCGGTGCCTGATGACACTGCAGCATTTTACAAGCAGAGCCTGTTCTAAAGCAAGGCGACCCTATTTAACTCCCACACCGTCCCAAATTCAAAACCGGTTTGCTGCCCAGGTGACAGATCACGGGAGGGTGATTAGTCACATATAATGTCTACTTCTTCTGCTAAACTGCAACCTAAAATCTAGACATAGAAAGCCTAGGTTTACAAATATTAGACCGCTGGGCTTAAAGCTAGCGCCAATATCATGTAAACATCTACGGTTTTACTTTCAACACGTTACAGTAGTGATTCTAACCTTTGGTGCAGAGTAGAATCATCTGGAGAGCTTTTAAAACGCTATTGCCCAGGCCCCACCTTTTGCCAATTACATTAAGTATCTCTTTGGGTGGAATTTAGACGTGAGTAATTTTCAAAGCTCCTAGTTGTTTCCAATGAATGTGTGACCAAGTTTAAGAACCACTGAATTACAGAAACATCTGTATTTGGAGCCAAATGTGCCTTCCTGGTTTCCTTTAAAACTCTCTACGTAATGAATGACTGTATTTATACACAACACACACACACACAGGGCACATGTGGGCAAACTGAATCTATGCTGAAAGAAGCTGGGATGGTTGTTACACTGGTGGGCAGGGAAGGCTGCAACTGGAAGGAAACTGAGGGGTGTTTTGTGCAGGGGGCTGATAAAATTTTGTTGTGTTCAGTTTGTGAAAATTAATCAAGGTGCACATTTATAATACGTGTACTTTTCTGCGCATATAAAATGTCAAACAAAAGTAAAAACAAAGCAAATAAAAACTACTTCTCTCTCTCCTTACACTTTCTTTCCTTTCTCCAAATTGGTATCTTGAAATGTTGTTTCCAAAATGCTAAACTAGTCCAAGATTCAATAAAGCTATACTTCAACATTGAAACCAGCAAAGTTAAATTCTTTTAACAAGGCTTAGTGATATTGCAAATATTAAAATAGATACTTCCTGACATATTTAAGAGGAAATTAAAAGGTCTCTTTCAGCATTGTTGCTCAACAAAAAGCAGAAGGGTATTCTGTTTCTTTTTTTTTAAAACGGTGCTCATAAAACATTAAACCTATATTTGTCTCCTTCTTATGGAACCTAAACTCCATGACGGCAGGGACCATTTCTCCCTTCTTTACCATGTTATTTACCTTGCTTAGCACACAGCATAGAGTATTTGCTTAATAAATATTTGCGGAGGTGTGAAAGAATGAAAAAAATTAATGAATACCTGGAACAGAACCTTGCTCCTTAAGGGCCCTGTATGTTGAATATTTTATGTATAGTTGACCCTTGAACAACACGGGTTTTTTTTTTTGTTTTTTGGGGTTTTTTTGGTGGTACGCGGGCCTCCCTCTGTTGGGGCCTCTCCCGTTGCGGGGCACGGGCTCCGGACGCGCAGGCTCAGCGGCCATGGCTCACGGGCCCAGCCGCTCCGCGGCATGTGGGATCCTCCCGGACCGGGGCACGAACCCGCGTCCCCTGCATCGGCAGGCGGATTCTCAACCACTGCGCCACCAGGGAAGCCCTACAACACGGGTTTGAACTGCATGGATACATTTATACTTGGATTTTTTTCAGTAGTAAATACTACAGTACTACAGGATCTGCGATTGGTTGAATCCACAGATATGGAACCATGAATACGGAGGACCCTGGTACAGAGGGGAATCACATGGGGATTTTTCAACTGCACTGACAGTCGGGTGCCCCTAAACTCCGGCACTGTTCAAGGGTCAACTGTGTATTTTTTCTAATCTGTCTACAAGCTGATACTAAAATATCACTCTGATAATACCACCTCCTGTTGCAAAAACATGGTTAAAACTTCCCTTTCATAAAATTGCAAGTTCTAAGATGTTTTACTGACTGTTAATAGTTTATGTTCGGCTTACGTTAATAAAAACTTCATGTTTTTCATCCTCATAACCCTCCCCCCATACCTACCTTGTGATCAAATGCATTTGTAAATGCTGGCTTAAGCCTCTAAATACCAATATGCATTTTAAGTCACTAGGAGGGCATATACACTTAGCATGCAACACGTCCCAAGTTTATTTAACCATATAACACTTTATTCAAACGGCATTCCCTTTGAATACACAATATGCAAGTAACTACAAAATCATCCCATATAGCTTCTTATAAATAAAGAAGAAAGCCCTCAAAAGTCATCTATATTATCAACTCTGACTAAACAATCTAAAGCTGCCCAAACTGTCACAAAAAATATGTTTTCACAGCTGTGAGACTCAAATTAGTAGTTACGTTATAGACAATTAATTCACTAGTCTAAATAGTTAACGTTGCTTGAATAATTCCCCAGTATAGATACTGAAAATCTGTGACAGATGAGGTCCCTAAGAAATCCAGCTGCCTGCATTAGACACTGCAGGAGCATCTATCAGACCTGCTCGTCCACTCTGTGTTTATCCACCTAACAAGTCTAGTGAGTTTCCTGAGTCAATGATGGGCTACCTGCTCTGCCTCCAGATGTTCTCCTGAGAGGTTAAAAAAAAATAGCCCCCTACCCAAACTACCTTCCAGAGTGCATTCAGTCAGTAAACCCTTTAAAAAAAAACAATTCTTTCAGAAAATACCCTTGGACGATATTCTTGTAGGAGTGACATTTACAAAGAGCAGCAAGGGGCTTATCTGAGTGGCAGAGAGATGAACTTGGCTAGAATAGAATGGCACTGGGTTATACAAAAGGAAGAGGGACTGAGTGAGTAACACTGAAGTCAGAGCAGAGGGGACAAAGGCAGAGCACAGGGCTCTCGCTGCAGCTGTATTTAAGTTGGCCCCACTCTAGGGGGCCTGTCAAAGTCCAGCTCTTCAGTGAGGCCTCAGCAAAGGCACCTGTGATTCAACAATGAACACACCCCAAACTTCTCTCTTTGTAAAAGGGCTGCTTGTCAAAACTTTAAAAAAAATATACTAGGAAATACGGTTTTCTCTTAAGTTGCAATTCTGTACGTGCAGGTTTTTGTACTCACCGCCACTTCTCTCTTCCTAAGTGCTAATTTTGCTCAAAACGATAAATCATTTTCAAATGTTAAAAATAAAAACAGAAAGGGAAATCTAGGAAAACAAGTCTTCTGAACACAAATTTACCATATTGGATAATGAGTACTGTTAGTATCAAAATAGAAAAAGCTGGGCCTCCCTGGTGGCGCAGTGGTTGAGAGTCCGCCTGCTAATGCAGGGGACACGGGTTCGTGCCCCGGTCCGGGAAGATCCCACATGCCGCGGAGTGGCTGGGCCCGTGAGCCATGGCCGCTGAGCCTGTGCGTCTGGAGCCTGTGCTCCGCGGCGGGAGAGGCCACAGCAGTGAGAGGCCCGCGGACCGCAAAAGAAAAAAAAATAGAAAAAGCTCATTTTTGATTGACTGGACAGGTTGAATTGTCTGTATCATTCATTACAAGGCCAGTAAGAGAAGTGCAGTATGATTAATTTCATTTTCACTCTTTCATGTGAAATGTCTCAGTTTATTGTTCTCATCTCTTCTTTGCACTGAATGTTCAAAGAGCCTTGGCCATGTGCAGATAAAGCCTAATCCAAAAGTCTGTAATGTTCTGGATTACAACACTAGGAAAGAGCTTAGAGTCCAAATACAAAACCATTTTTCTTTTCAAGGTAATATTTAATCTAAGAGTAAAGGATGAAAAAGGAGAGGACTAGAAAGAATAACTCTTTCATTACCTACAGTACACTCACAGGAGACAATGAGCAACACGTTTTAACAGCCATATGTCCTAAACCACATGTGACAGAATAAACAGTGCCACTGAAGAAGGTAGAGGTGGTGGACTTAAGTCTGTAAGCAAGGGACAGTGTTTTATAGAAGAAATTCACCACCATCTCTTCTGTTTGAAGTGTTTTTGATTCAAGGATGTGCTTCACAGCATTAACTGTAATGATAAATACAGGAAACCACATGAATGTCTAAAGTGTGGGGATCTGTTAAATTCATTTTGGTCCATTCACATAATGGTAAGCTAAATAGTTATTAAACAGAATGTTTTTCAGTTATAGGAAGAAAAAATATACATTTAGGAAGATAATAATGAAATTGTCAACACATTATCCTTGTGGAATTATGCGTAATTTTCATCATCTTTATACTTATCTTCAATTCCTAACTTTTCTAAAAATAAACATTTTTACAATAAAAACTTTCAAATTACATTTAAAATTTAGAGAATAAATCTGAGTACTTTTAGGGATGTAAGGAGAATCTAGGTGGGTTATAGTCAGTGATAAATGACAATTTATCTCAACAATTTTGAGAAGTGTATATTTATTTGGAGATAGTTATTAATCAATGTTCAATGAGGCTAAGTTGCAGAAACAAACTCGGAAATCCCAGTGACTTAAAAAAGGCTATATCTCACTCCTACAAAGTCCAATTTGTCTCAGGCAGTCCTCCTCCATCTTACAGCCACCCCGCGTAGAAAACATGTCCTCAAAAGTGTCACAGCAGAGAGAAAGACAGAGGAGACACACCAGCTCAATCCATTTTACAAATCATTGTGAAATTTTACAATTTCACTGTCCAATCTACTCATGTGGATCTCACACTTACTGCAAAGGAGAATGGGAAACGTAAAGAAACACACGGATATTTGGTGTACGATAAAGTCTCTGCTACAGGGGTTTATAGAGACACTAATTACAAATAATTGAGTCATGATAATTTTTGACACACACACACACGGCATACATCATACATATCCATATTGAAAATATACCCCGAATCGCGCAAAGCTCAATTCTTCAATGCTTTCCTTCGGTTTCCAAAGCTTCTAAAATGAACAGGTATCTATTTTCTTTTCCAAAGTGGTGAACATTTAGGGCACCCACCACAAATTTTCACTAGGAACATCCTTAAACATGTCTACTTATAAACAAGTGTGAGTCTTTATCTAAAGTATATGTTTAAAAAACAGTATTTTGGGGTTGTACATCATATATAATTTTATGTATACATATGCAAAAATGTATATATTTTAAAAATGCATAAATGATGACAATTTGCATTCTAAAGTGCCTGTGCATACAAATACAGCAAGTGAGAATTTTGGTTTTGGTTTCCACTTATCCCCACAGCGGACGGATGTGACATTGGTATCTCCATTTCCATGTCCTTAACTGCCCTTGAGGTTGGGCATCGCTTTACATATATATTGCCCAATTGGGTTCCCTCTTCTATAAATTTTCTTTTGATTTACTTTACCTTGTCTTTATGTATTTCTTCACAAAGAAGTTCTGAATTTTGATGATAAAAATCTGCCTTTATGGTTTTTGCTTTTTGTGTACTAGTCAAGAAATCTTTTCAAGATCACAAAGATAGTCTTTTATATTTTCTCCTAACAGCCTAATTTTTAAAATTTTTTCATATTTATATCTCCAATTTATCTGGATATTCTGTGTGTGTGTGTGTGTGTGTGTGTGTGTGTATCTGTTGTGTGAGGTAAGGATCTGATTTTATTTTCTCCGCATAGAAGTCCTTGTCTCAACAGCATTCACTGAAGACTCTTTCCTTTCTCCACTACTTTTAAGTGTTGCCTTCTTTGCATACAGAAGTGAGGTGGGGGCAGGTGACGAAAGAAGGTGATTGAAGGGAGCAGATGAAGGAGGTCTCCCCCGGGAACGTGAAATTTAAGTTGAGGCCTGAAGGATAATGAAAAGTTATACAGGTGAAGAGGGTAGGGTACAGGTAGAGGTGAGGAGTAGGGAGTGACCGAAGATGGATCATTATTCAAAGAGGCACTCCAGCCTGAAACCCTTGTATTCTTTGAAAATGCTGTACCTCATCAGTGCTCCATAATATCTATGAATTCACTTTGTAAATGGCTTCTCAAAATATGTCCTCTTAATATTTTTAAAATTCCTACCATCACTCTACACAGTAATGAACCTTATCACTGCCATCTACTTAGTGACTGAAGAAAATTTAGAAGGGTGGAATGTTAACAGAAATACAAGCAAAGGCTAAATATAGACTATGATAACCACCACTTGCTAAAAGTTGGTCCCAACCCTAATCCAGATAAAATTTCCAGAGTTTTGAATGAGAAGCTTCCTTAAACAAACTTCTTTAGCAGTTCTTCCAATGTGAGATATCTCTAATTCCTAGATAGGCAGAAATTTCAGTAGGTATTTATCTTGCTTTATTTTAGAAAAATCACTTGGAAGAAAAATTTTGTTTCGTTTCATTATTTTTCCTTATAACTAGGATATCAGGCCAACAAAAGTTCCTGTCTTCTTTTCTCCTTTGACTTCAAAGAAACTCTAAGCATTCTGTTATACACTGAAGTTAGCAATTTGCGGCAATATTATCTTTCTTAAAAAAACGCCAAAAACCAAAAAACCTCATAGCAAAGGGAATATAGCTTAGAGTAAAACTACTGTTCTCCCCCCCAGATTAAGCTCACTATACTTACTGTGCCTACACTATAGCTTAAAATAACTTCCAAAGGTTTTTAAGCCATTGGAATCAGGGTACCCTAAAAGGAACGGAGCTGTCAAAAGAAAAACCCATAGGAGAAAATCCATCCTAGGTGAGTCCCTCTTTAGTAGTTATCTAATAGCCCCATAGATTAAATAAGGACTCTCTTTCCTGTCTGAATCACATCTATTATACAATCACTTTCTTTCCAGGCAAGTGAAAGAAACAAGAAGGAAGAGCTATATAAAGATTACAATTAATAATGATAGGCAGTTTTCCACCAGTTTTCCACAATGCACAACGAAGTCTGCATTGTGAGTTACATAATCAGTACCTCAGCAACCTTAGTTCTCTTGCCAAAAGTCATGGCTAGGCAGAGTCAGAGACAGGACTTCTCTTACTTAATTTTTTAAAATAAAGATAATATATACATATGCATTAAAGAAATGCAGAAAATATAAATCAGCAACTAAAAGAAGATAAAAATCACATGCATGGCAGAGTTGAGATCTCACAATGGGCATAATTTCCTTCTCTCAGTTTTTCAGTTGAGCACATGGCTGCCTAGATAGAAGACCATTTCTCAGACTTCTTTGAAGCTAAGGGTGACCATGTCATTAAATTCTGACTAATGACATTAAATGGAAGAGAGGTATAGTATTCCCTCTCCAGTCCCCATCCTTCCTGACTGCTTCCTTGGAAAAGATGTAATGGTTGGAAGGGCCAGAGGGAATAAATCACCCAAGATCCCTGTTAACTGTGAAAGGCAATTTAGCTTTGAACTAGTCACTTCCATACTTCTCTTTGTGGCAGGAAGAAACGTTAGCTTTCTAAAGCTTCTATTCTTATGTTCCTTGGTACCTGCAGCTAAACCTGACCCTGACACCTATCAGATCCTAATAGCACTGTATTTTTTGCTACCTACTTTTTGAATTTTTATAAATTCACAAGTATGCACTACCTCTTTAAATTTTTATTTTCAATTTGGTTTGTTTATTTCACATTGGGAACTCATGTAGCATATGGGAGGCTTCCAAATTTTAATTAATTGAAATACAGTTTTATTCTTTTGAGTTGGAGTTTTAACTAGGTGTCAGAAGAAGGATGTTTTTCCTTTTTATTGTCAAAACTTTCAGCAAAATCAAACACTGTACTGAAAGCCAGGCGGTAACTTACTCTGTATGAATAAAATGGGTCGGGTGAGACTGTGAAAAATGAGAAAACACAGGCACCTTCCTAATCAGGATCCACTGCACAAGTCCAACAGATGGCTGGCATTGAGGGAGTATCGGCCCCGTATTTAAAATCAAGGAGGAAAACGGCCTTTTAATATGAACTTCACTAATTTTCAAATGATGCTGGAAGGGAATTATGGAAAAATAAATTAATCCCTATGCAGGAAAGCAAATTTATGTGAAGGGCAAATTCATAGTAAAGGTACTATAAAACAAATTTATTGTCTGGGACGCTGATTACAATTAAAACCAGGCTTTGGAAAAAATATAAATAATAAATAAAATCAGGCTTTGGATATTAGAGCGTCTCAAAGACTTGGGGTAGCTCTGGTTGGATCAAGTTGGAATTTGGATTTTTGATAATTGTTGTGGTAGGTAGAACAGCATCCAAATATATCTATATCTTAATCCCAGGAATCTGTGAATATGGTATGTCTTTGTCTCCATTTAAAAGAGCATAAAACAAAGGATTGCTAAAATACCAGAAGGTACTAGCCTAACATGAAACATTAATGACACATCCACTTCATTTGCTATATGAAATCTCTCCCTTTCTGAAGGTACGTATGAATAAAAAATTCACATTTATCTGAAGACAAAATACACTGGAAAACTAAAAGAATATCTTTTTTTTCATTTTACTTTCCTAGAAATTCATGTTTATTGTATTTTACCACAGAATTTGTCTATGACAGATTGGAATAAACTAAACAAAACAAGCAAGTAAAAACCAACAATTCCTTCACCACACACAATTTGAAAAGCACTACTGTAGGCCAAAGGTTTTCAAAGTGTGGTTCAAGGACCAGGACCAGCAGAATCAGCATCCCTTTGGAACTGATTTGCAATGCAAATTCTGTGACTTGACCCCAGATTTACTGAATCAGAAACTCAGGGGTGGGGCCCACCAATGGGGATTTAACAGGTCTCAGGTGATTCTTATGCTTGTGAAGTTGGAGAACCACTGCTTTAGGATACGTTACTTTGTTAACTAACACTTACACATTTCATAATATGTGTTAGGCACTATTCTAAGCATTCTACATGCACAGAATCATCCAAAGATACTTTTATTATCCCTGTTTTACAGACGAGGCAATGGAGGTCCAGAGAGATTGAAGGGCTAACCTAAGGTCACACAGCTAATGTGTCAGTTACAGTGGCTCCTCACTCCATGCTCTTAACCATTACACAGTAAAGCCTAAGACTGATCACATAAGTAAATACTAAGAAATAAGGTGTTCACTAGCTAGTGTATTAAGCTTTTCAGGAAACAACTGCTTTAACACAATTTAATCATGTGTCTCTAGAAAGTTAAGGAACAATTCTAATTTTATTAGCATGTCAACCACGGACACATACTTGGTAATATGGTCTGTCAGAGCCTTTCATATCATATTATAGGGCAGTAACCTTTTTGTTATGTCAAAGCTCTGCACTGTTGGCTCATTTAATTTCTTGTTTACAGGCAATTAGAAAAATATTTATTGGATTCTTACTATATGCCAGGCACTATGCTACACACTGCGAGGGGGTGGGGGCAAAGATGTATTAGACATAAGATAACACACATAAAGCACCTAGGATGTGTAATGCGGTATAGAGGATGGAAAACCACACAATCAGCGTCAGCTCTCGTTATTATTAAGCTGGTCCTTCCGCTGTTGCTTAAAATAGTGAAACACAGGAACTCAACTATAAACCCAAATAGAATACAGTAATATTGTGGCAAAGAAATGAGAGTCATGATACTTTGTTGCTCTGTGATACTCATACTTTCACACTAAATGCATTAACAGTATTAATAAGAGAGATAATCTCCTTCCTCCCTTTCTTTTCTCTTTCCTCTTCCTCCCTGAAGTTCAGCACTCTGAATGCAGGACTCCATTTCTTAATGTTTGCGGGATGTTATCATAAGGCTCTTTCTAGAACTGAATCATGAATTCATTTTTCTCAAATACAAAGGGACAGAAATAAAATATGCTTTCCTAAGGAAGAACTGAAAATATGCCTAGTGACAAATAAATATGCCACTTGCTAGAAGCTAATATTTCCAAGATGAAAATAATGCCATTTAAACATTACCTAGGGGGCTTCCCTGGTGGCGCAGTGGTTGCGCGTCCGCCTGCCGATGCAGGGGAACCGGGTTCGC
This sequence comes from Physeter macrocephalus, assembly GCF_002837175.3. NCBI lineage: Eukaryota > Metazoa > Chordata > Mammalia > Artiodactyla > Physeteridae > Physeter > Physeter macrocephalus. Next base: position 15,599,332 of record NC_041224.1, read on the forward strand.
GCCCCGGTCCGGGAGGATCCCACGTGCCGCGGAGCGGCTGGGCCCGTGAGCCGTGGCCGCTGGGCCTGCGCGTCCGGAGCCTGTGCTCTGCGACGGGAGAGGCCGCAGCAGAGGGAGGCCCGCGTACCGCAAAAAAAAAACAAAACAAAAAACATTACCTAAAAATTGCAGTTTGCCAGTGTTCAGCATCCAACGTTCACCTTCAATGTTCTATCTATCAATAAATAGAGTAGGACAGAGGAAGGTGAAATGAAATGGCAAAAGGTTGACCGAGTGAAGGGAAAAAGATTCCAGCACTACTCAATTTTTTCAAGAGCTGCCGAAAAGACTGGGCTATTAAGTGTTTAATCCATTTTTGCAGCTTAAATTTTTTAATTAAAATTCTATCTGAGCTCATGTGACAGATAATTCAGTTTTAGTCCTGAAGATCTGTACTATCTGTCCACATAGCTTAGAATAACCAGACAATTGTCAAATTTTCAGTTTGCTTTACGATAGCAGAAATAGCTTAAGTAACTGAATAGCTGACACGACGACAGCCCTGAAGAGTACACGGATCCAAACCCATCTGGATCTGAATTGAAGAGGACCTGACAGGCAGTACTATATCATCTGGAGTCACTGTTCCATCAGCGACAGTCCTCCTGCCGTGGAACGCACACTGTCTGGAGGGCAGACGTGAAGCCAGATCGCTGTATGCTGTGGAACAGTTATCACAAAGTCTGGGAAGTCACTACCAATTATTTAGAATGTTGTAGTTTACTTCTCAGGGCTCCCAACTTCAACTGCACTGAGATTATTACTACCTGACTCTAGTGTGAAGTCCTGAACAATCGGAAAATGAGAGAAATAGCCAAAACTGTCACATTCTCAGAGATGTCCCAAGTTCTCATTTTTGCCCTGACCACTGATTTCCATGTGATATTTATGGAAGAGAAGGCCTGGTACTTCCTTCCTTCCAATCACAATGAATGAAATGGATTTGTTCTGACCTAAGTTCAACCCCTCCACTTACTCACTGGATCCCATATGCTTTGGTCTATTTAAGGGCTTCCGTAACGACAATACTCACTTCTCTTCTGCACCATTATTTTCCATCTCTATGGGGCCATACATAGCCATGAAAACATGCTGTACTATTTCTCATTAAAAATAGTCTCAGTTGCTCTACAACTTCCTCTAGTACCTGGACACTCTACTTCCTTACAATGCAAAAACTGCAGAAAAAATAGTTTCTACTTGCTGTCTCTACGTCACCTCATCCCTTCCCTCTTTGGAATCATAGTTAGGCTTTTATCATCCACCACCACACCAAAACTGGTCTTGTCAACACCACCTCAACATCACCAAATTCAGTAGGGATCCTCGTTCCTGATCTTACAAGGCCAATCAGCAGCATCTGAAGGAACTCACCACTCTCTCTTCTTTTTCTTGAAATGAAATGTGTACATTCAATTGATGCTTCTCCTACTTCCCTGCTAGGTCAATCCCAGTCTCTTTTGCTGAATCTTCTTCATCTCCAGACCTCTAACCAATAGAGCATCTCAGGATATATATGTAATTATATATATGATTTTATATATAAATACAGTAAATACCCATACCCATTTACCCACCCACTCAGTTTAACATTACTATTACCTTGAAGTTCCCTTTATTCCCCTCTTCCTCTGTGATCTCAACCTCTTCACTTACCTCTCCCAGGTAACCATCATCCTGGATTTTGCATTTGTCATTCTACTTTCTTTTTTTTTTTTTTTTTTTTTTTTTTTTCGGTTCGGTATCCTCCCGGACCAGGGCACGAGCCTGTGTCCCCTGCATCGGCAGGCGGACTCTCAACCACTGCGCCACCAGGGAAGCCCTAAATGCATTCTTTTACTGCAGATCTCAAAGCGTTTAATAAATAACGTTCACTATGACTTCTCAGAAAGGAGCACTGGCCATGTGTACTTGACCTCTTCTTTTTTAGAGCATCTTTTACTTCAGAACATCTGATGAGATGCTGTGATTTACATCAAAAGGTGAAATGGGCAGTTGTTTTGAGAGGATCCCGTCTAAGCAGCAAAGCCTCTCACCCCTCCTCACAGAGAACAAGAGCACTTGTATGGGGGCTGCGGTGAGGTCACATCCAGACCCCAACAGCACAACTGATTGTGTGAAGTGGACAAGACCATGGAGCAGACGAGTCTTTTTTCCCATTTCTGTAAGCATGATGAAAAGTAGATGCTGGTTGCAGAAATGAATGTGCGAAGAATAAAGAAAGTCAAAGTGGAACTGAAAGTAATGTTTGGATTAGGATGTCATCTGAACATGTCTATACTTGAATTAATCATATTATCTCCAAAGCTTAGAGGAGACATTCAAAATAAACCTCAATTTGGAAAACTCAAGGATAAACAAATCATGGAGACTATAAACATCTAATCATAAATGACATCTCCCTTAGATAATTTAAATATTTATGAAGGTCCACCAATAGTGATTAAATTTTCAGAAAATATGGTCTATTCTCCTCATATTATAGAAATTATAACATGAAGCGATATTCATATACCATATTCACAGCTTTTAGATAAATGTATAATTAAAATAAATGTGTAAGGTGACACACTTGTCTGATATAGTCTAAGAAAGTAATCTGCTCTTTGTCCTAAAAGTTCATATTGACCTCATTTAAATGGTAAGTCCAAATTCTTCCTTCAGTCACACTTATACTAGGATCTGTATATTGTGAGATGGGGTTTTTATTACTATGATTCCATGTTAGTATTATTTCTTTATATTTTCCCTCGTTTGCTATTTTGTTTAAGTGACATATCTACTTTATTGAATTGTGACTCTTTAGTGACATTGTGTAGTCCCTGACATTCAAGGTGTGATTTGCTTTGTCAAAATGTCATCTTCTTGTCATTTTTAAAAGAATACTTACTACCATTTTAAATAGTGTTTTTTAAGTCTTCTACAATTTATTCCCCGGAAACTAACTTGGAAGAGGAAACCATTTTTCAGGACACTTTGCTAATTATGACTCTAACAACTTTTATTCTGCTTGTAGCTATTTTCCTAATTATCTCTCAGACCTAAGTGTCTTCATAGCTTCTTAGGTCAACTGTTCACAACTGAGACCCCAGAGATAAACCTGGACATCACAGTAGTGGCAGTCAGCTAATACAAATGTCTGACAATTCTGAGAATGTTTCCCACAGACTAAAGTTCTCTAAAACCACATGTTCACATATAACACCTAAAACCTAAAGTATAAATTTGTTAGCCATTTATTCACTGAAAATAACTTACCAAAGTTCAGAAATAGCTAATTACTTATGTGTCTTGGGCCTGCACGGGAAAATTCAAGTGTATTTCTGTAAGCACGGAAGAAATAGTAACCACTGAAAAAGAGACAGAGTTTCTGCCATGTTTTTCCCATGGGTAAAGACATTAATCCACAAACTCTGGCAAGGGAATTAGAAATGAACTGATGGTTTACCCCTTCCATAATTTTTTACTAAAGAGCTAAAACAGGCTAGCTATGACATTGCTGCAGAGGTACAATTTCTTATCTTTCAACTCAAACCATCTGACTGTCAAATTCTCTGTCATTGCCAGAGCCGGCACCTCTCATCTGTTCCTCTGAAGGAATTCTCAGGATAATTTATTATGTTCCTAGTCTACTGCCAAATTGTGACATCCCTGCCTCCACATCATCACTGAATCTGTCTCCATTTGCTCCCATTAGAAATTCTCTGCAATTGGGGTGGTTTATTCTCACTTCAATGTCATAATTTTTTATTTAACTTCTTCCTGTTTATTCCAAAATAATGAGTTCCTTAACTTCCTTTCATGGAAGAGTTGACATCTAAGCAAAGGTTTAAAGAAGATGCAGGAGTTCGCCACAGAGATATGTGGGTTAAGAGTGCTCCAGGAAGAGGGGACAGCCAGTGCCAAGGCTGTAGGGTGGGTGCATGCCAGGCCTGCTCATGCAAGAGCAGTGAGGCCAGTATTGTTGCGGCAGAGCGAGAGAGGTGGAGTGCGCTACAGTACGAGGTCTGTACTCGTACTGTATTGGTCTACATTCCTTTCCACCCCCCCCCATAGGGAAATCAGAGATAAAGACAGCGATCTAGAAGCAGAGAGACACAAAGATAAAGACAGAGGTAAACAGCTATACGTTCATATACATGTATGTGCATATGTGTAATGGCTTTCGTTAGAATTATATTGAAATTCAACACATTTTTAATGTGCTGTGATGGAAATAGATGCAGCAGACATGATCCTGCTCTTGAAAGATTTATAATTAAAAACATGATTATAACTAAAAATGTAAAAAATAACTTTTAAAAGGGATGAAAATCCATCATTAATAATACACGGAAAGAGCTGTACTCCATATGTTAATCAATAAAGAATGTCTGAAAAATATTCATTCATTCAAAAAATATTTGTTGACCACCCACTATGCTCCAGGCATTATTCCAGGTGCTGAAATACAGGAGTGGACTTAAATTCTAGTGGAGGGAGACAGAAAATTAAAAAATATATATATACGTAAGAACTAAAGATAATAAAACATACATAAAGTGACACATTCTATGCAAAATAAATAAAAATCAGCAGTGCGAGCGTGATGCGAAGCACTAAGAGGCACGAGGCAGCGTGCAGTAGGGCCTCAACAGGGCGGACTTCACCGGGAAGACACTGCAGCCAAGTTGTGAAGGAAGTGAGGAAGCCGTCCCAAAGCTAAGAGGAAGAAGTGTGTTCCAGGCAGAGGGAAGAGCTGGTGTAGGTCAGTAAGATGGGAGTGCACCTGGCCTGTCTGAGAACAACGGGAAGTCCAGTGCTTACTCTGCTTCCAGAGGAAGAGGAAGAGATAGGTGAGCAGATTATGCAGGCTTTTAAGTTGTTAAGTTTCATGCTGAATGAAAGGAGGAGCCACTGCGGGGTTCTGAGCAGGAGTAGCTGACTTAGGTTTAAAAAGAAATTTCTGGCTGCTGTGTTGAGAACAGACTACAGGAGGACAAGAGTGGAGAGCTGGGAGGCTAGTCAGAAGGTCACTGCAATAATTTAATGCTCAGCGATGGTGCCTCAGACCAGGGTGCTAACAGTGGAAGCAGTATGAAATGGTTGGGTCTGGATATGCTTTTCGGGTAGAACCAACAGGATTATTTCATGATGAACTTGATACAGGATGTAAGAGATAAAGGGAAGTCAAGGATAAACCCAAGGTTTTTGTCTTGAGCAACTGGAAGGATGGAGTTGCTACCAACTGGAAGGGGCATTATGCTGGTAGAACAGGTCTGGTGGTGGTGATGAAATGAGGAATTAAGTGTTGGATGTATTAAGTTTGTGATGTCTACCAGACATCCAAGTAGAGATGTTGAATAGGTAGGTGCACATACACGTCTGGAATTCAGGAAAGAGATTTAGGCTGGAGATATAAATTTATTTGATTTTGGCATGTGGAGAGTATATTAAGCTATGAGGATAGATGAGAATCACTAAGGGAGAAAAGAGAAAAGAGACGCCCTAACAGTTAAAGTTGCACCAAAATGAAGAAATACACGTAGAGCTGTTACATTCCTAATCCAGAGCTCAGTAAGGAAGCAATCTTTTCATTGGAGAATGAATCCTTGGGCATAGGGGGCCAAATGAGAACTGGGGAATTTTCCTGTAGAAACACAGCATCATCCCAGATTGGAGAGAGATTTGGAGACAAGCCATCCCCGTTGATGGACCTAAGCAGCACACTAGCCAAGGAAAAGAGCCAGAGCCAAAGTGGGGTGAAAGAAGAAGGTGCAGCCCCAGATTATAATATAGACTAACCATGGGGCTTTGTGTGATCTCAAAATGAAGAGGCAGCTTCACTCAACCTATTCCTTCTGCTGCTCTCCACCTAATTCTTTATAAAATAGCTGGAAAAAAACTGCTTCATTCAAAAATGAAAAGCAGCAAATCAAAACCGCAATGAGCTACCACTTCATACCCATTAAAATGACTATTAAAAATAAACAAGAGAAAATAAAAAGCGTGATGTGGAGAAACTGGAACATTCGTGCATTGCTGGTGGGAATGTAAATTGCTATAGCCACTTTGGAAAATGGTTTGGCAGTTCCTCAAAAGTAAACAGAAAATGAGCACAGGATCCAGCAATTTTGCTCCTATACCCAAAAACCTGAAAGCAGGGACTCAGATACTTGTACACTAATATTCATAGCAGCTTACGTGTAATGGCAAAACAGTGGAAACAACCCAAATGTCCACCAACTGACAAATGGTAAACAAAATGTGGTATATACATACAGTGGAATATTATTCAGCTATAAAAAGAAATGAAATTATGACACATACCATAACCTGGATGAACCCTGAACACATTATGCTTAGTGAAATAAGCCAGGCACAAAAAGACAAATAGTGTTATGATGCTACTCACGTGAAGCACCAAGAACAGGCAAATTCATAGAGACAGAAGGTAGAAAAGAGTTTACCAAGGGCTGGGGGTGAAGGAGGAATGAGAAGTTATTATTTAATGGATACAGTTTTAATTTGGTATGATGAAAAAGTTATAGAAATAGATAGTGATGATGGTACAACGCTGTGAATGAACTTAATGTTACTGAAATGTACATTTAAAAATTATTAAAATGGTAAGTTTATGTATATTTTTACCACAATAAAAAAGAATTATCGCAATGAAAAAGAAATAAAAATCAGAAAGGAAACAGCATAGACTCTGTTTAAATACTGGATGGAAAAGGCAGATGAAGAATGGATAACAGAAGTGACATTACCCAAGAAAACTGACGAAAGTTCAAATCAATAATTCTCATAGCCTAAAAAAATTACAGGAAACATTTCCTCTGATAAAGAAGCTCAAAGAAAAAGAGACTAGAGATCAAAGAAGAGAAAAGAAAAACAGAAAGAGATAAAATCCCTCCAAAAAATGCCGGGGAAGGGGGAAATATAAAAATGAAAATTAAATTAAATTAAAAACTTTCGAGAGGTTAAAGGAATACTGGATTCAACTCAAGCAGAACAAACACAATTGAGAATAGTGTGAAGATCATGGAATCTTGAGGGAATCACACAAAACAAAAGAGAAAAGGACAAAGATACACTAATGACTAGAAACATAGATACAGAAGGAAAAGAAAATCCAATGTATACATAATTCAAGTTCCTGAAGAAGAAACAAAAAATTAAAGATATAATTTAAAACCATTCCAAGGATTAAAGTGGCCTTATATCTATATATTGAAAAGAAACACCATGATCCAAGAAAAAAAAATAACAGGATGATAAATTTCAAGGTAACTCCTAGTTTGATCATTTAATTGCAAGACTAAAGAATGACTTATTGGCATCAAGGCAGAAATATCAAGTCATCCATTGGAGGGAGAAATCAGGCTATTTCAAGATCTGGAAACAGTCAGACAAAAGACACAAATTCTGAGCAACAGGAAGTGTGTCTTGAATGTTTTATAACCAGGGAATTTATTCTTCATGTTTAAGGACAATGGGTGGAGATTCTCAAGCATGTAAGAACTCAAGAACTACAGAACTCATTACTCCTGCATGAAAACCAAGGGACAAATCAAACTAAAGAACTGAGGACTGAAGAAGTCAGGTTACAAAGATTAGTGGAAGACATTAAATATAGACCTAAGGTTGAACAACTATGTGAATTATAGTTTCAAAATTGCATATTATAAACATTAACAATTCAAAATTATTAACTAACAAAACTCAAAGAGTGGGAGGATGGGGCGAAAGAAACTGAGTTCAATTTCTTAGCTGTCAGCTGAATTCAAGTGATACTATCTAAAGTTGAAACACACAGCCAAGAGAAAAAAATTAACCCAACTTTTAAAACATTTCATAATATTTTTTAACTTTAGAAAGATCTTTTAGAATTAATAATCCTTGTGTGAAGATTCATTTATCTAAACATCGCTAGTAACTTGTTTCACCTCAGTTTTTCTAATTAAAATAATAAAGATTACAATTAAAATTTTTGTTAAAAAAAACCTCAGAGTAATCTTATCTGTATCTCAATTTCCACCATCCAGCCATTTTCTATTTCAATTTATATACGTGCATATACAGATGTCTAAAATGATCAAATGTATACAATGATTATTTCTGGATAATAACAACTTTTTGTTGATCTTTTACCTTTTCCTTGTATTTTTCCATTTTGTCCTAGTTTGTAAATAACAAATTATTATATTTCACAAAAACAACAAAGTATTTTTAAAAGGCATATAGTCGAATTGGTACTTATTTTAGTAAAGATGAAAACTGTTGTTTTTCACTGACAAACTAAGTGTCCAATGCTCAACTGTTTAAGGCTCGGTTTGTGAAAAGTCTTTCAGCTAAAAGAACATTATTAGTTACTGGCTGACACATCGCTGACCCAAGACTCTCCACCAAGTGCCCTAGAATACGCACACTGGAGAGCCTCTGTGCCTTTGCCTGTAGACAACCATTTCCCCTACCCCAGGTCAGACTTCTGTCTGGAGGATGGTAGGGGAGAGGAGCACAGGAACGAGGGGAGAAGCGGGACCACACAGACCCCAGGGCATTTACGTGCATTCCTTCTATCCCTCTAAACCACACTGGAGAAGAGAACAAAGTGACTTGGCATCACATGCTTCCAACGCCCCTGAAGAGGCGGTCTAGTTCTCTGACATCTTTTGATTTCAATATTTTAGGCAATATTCCTGAAATCCTCTAGCTGTTTGTGGACTGAGCCTTCTATCCCCACACGCTTTGAGCTATCTCGGCATGAAGCAGCCATCCCCATGTTACTGTTTTCTCTGACAGTGTTGCTGTGCTCATGAGTCGTAGCTTTCCTTCCGATTTCCTTTTTCTCTTTTGCTCTGGTACCAAGCTAAATGGATCTAAATGGCACTGAGTAAGATGTAGTCTAGATCAGTTTAAAGGATAGAATCTTAGAGTTGGGGAGAAATCTCCTTACAAAATCTCCTAGGTAACTGAGGTTTGAGAAACACTGGCCTAGTTGTAACATTGGCCTAGTTGTAAAACTGGGAACTTTCTGCCCTAGGTTTGTCACAATGGAAGTGAATCTGTCTCAGAACTTAATTGCTACCATTTCCCCCTAAAAAGCACCAGAGCTCCTTGGAGAAAAGGCTGATTCCAGGGCTGGGGTAGGGAAAGTACTTTCTGTTGCACTAGAAAGGAGGGAGGTGCTCAAAGAATGGCAAAATCATATCCAAAGAAGGCAGGAGCCAGCTTGAAGGGACTCTCACTGGCCAATTCTGGGTTAATTTGAGCATCAAAATAAAAAATCAGAGTAACGGACTAAAAACTTGGCCACTTCAACTATATTCTCATGGTCTGATTCTCACCCTCCCTCCCCACTTTCAACTCTCTCTCCTTTATTTCCTGCCCTTTACGCTCTATGCGTGGAAGCAACATGCTCCCGGCTTTTTCTCTGCTTCTGGAGGCTGCACATGCTCTACACTGGCGTAAAGAAGTCCAAGTTTTGGTTTTAGGCTTTGAGGTGACCATAGAAAAAGCAGTCTCTTAACTGAGTGAGGTTCTGTGGCACTGAAACCAACCTGACATGGTCTAATGGGATTGTTTATTAAGTTTGAAAGACAAAATTTCTATTTTTTAGGTAAAACAACTGAATATCAGAAACTTCACGTGGCTCAACAGCACGGTCCATCCGAGCTCACAGGAGTTTTACATCAAACTCCTTAGTGCCAAACCTAAAGCTATTTCAAATTGGTTCCCTGTTTTATCCTCTGTGCCTTTCATTTCCTTGGACGCCTAATGAGGAAAGGTGACTGATGAAGGGGTAGAACACGAGCCTCCCTGATGACACAGTTTAATGCCATCTGCATCTCACATCCATCCCCTCCATCAGAAGTACTGTCCTAGGGTGAAGAGAGTGCTGGACCAGGAGACCACAGACTAGAGTCTAGTCCTGGCTTTCTCATCATCTCGCTGAGTAAAGCTGGAGGAGCTGAAATTTCTCTCAGCCTCTCTTCCTTCATTTGCAACACAGAGGTTGAATCAAGACTAAGTTATGTCCGATGTCCCTTCCAGTCCTAATATTTTGCAGCTCTTTTTATTATAAGACTTGGGGTGGGCTGGGGTGGGGGGAACAACCTGAAAATAAGTGCCATATTTATACAAGTACTGGTGTGCTGTATAGAAAGGCACATCTATCAATCAAATAGATAACGAAGATTAAAGGGAAAACATGTACTTTATTAGCTGAAACCGGTGGTTTGGTCAAGCCAGAAATAAACTTCTAGACTCCATATTACTTAATATGTTTTATTTATCCATAATATGTCATTTTATGTGATTTCGCAAGAAAAATATACTTTAGTTGATTTTTTTAAAGCTCTTTTTTTCTTTCTTTTATAAATTGCATGGAAGTTTTTTTAGGTGATTATGAGGACTAATCGTTTGTTCACATGTATGGACTTCAAATCATGAGTCTCTTTTGAAAATCTGTAAGAAAATGTTTTAAAAGCTTCAGCTCTCTGCTACCCAATTATAACAATGCTAAATTTAGTCAGATTTTGGTTTGTCCTTATCTAGACAATGATGATAATCTCTAATTTGGACTTTCCAATATAAGCATTGTTATGAAATCGTCTGTAGTCTAAGATTGCTTAGAAAAGGCAAAAATAACCTTAATTCTTGCAAATCTGTACAACAATATGCAGCATAAAAAGAAGAAAAGGCTCACTGCATAACAACTCAGTACAACAGTGAATCTCCTCAAAGCGTCCTTCCATGGAGTTACCCAGCCCGAAAAACAATTCTAATTTACTCAAGAACACTGTTTAAAAAAACTGCAACCCCAAGTAAAAATTTTATGAGCAATTCTGGTACAGGCCACACAAGGAACAGAGAAAGTAGTAAGATATTAATATTTAACAGATAAATAAATATAGGTCACATTTACACCATCAAGTAATTAGATCATTTGGCTATATTAGGTTTACTTAATCACCTTGATCACTTATTATAGAGGTCCTCCTTATAGCAAAAACTCTAGCCCAAAGTCATAAACTTCACTCTGCAACACCCAAGGAAGCCAATAAGCTCTGGTCTAATGACCAAGTTATTCTTCTTGTCAAGAATGCTCTATGCACATACACCCATGCGCATAAACATTCCCTATGTAGCCAAAGATTTTATTATCAATTTCTGAGACATCATCTTCCATTCTCTCAACTAAAATAAAATTACTTCCCTTTCCATACTCAATCAATAATATATTTTAATGTCTTTCCTCCTCCTGTATCTTATGCTACATCCAAATCTTCATTAAATAATTTGGCCCTTTCTGCCATCAGAGCATGAACACTAACTTATTTAAAAACCAAGGTATGCGGCATGAAATTGAGAGCTACACATTAATATTTCAAGCAGTTGCAGAAAGAATTTGTGTTATGAAAGATGAACTAGACAGTTAGTATGAAGTCAACATGATGAGGCATCCTAATATTGCTGTTGGACAGAATTGGTTTGGTGAGTCTTCTTTTCTGTTTTTTTCCTCCCAGGCACAATAGAATTGTCAAGCAGAAGTGTTGCCTTTTATTCTTTTTAAATTTCCATTTCGCTCTCCTCTTTTTCTTTGTACTTGATATCATCACAAGTACAGATCCATTAGGTGGCTTTCAAGATTGGATCCCAGTCAATGAAAGGGTCTCTAATAACTACTTTGAACATTTAGCAGCCTAACATTTACTATTCTTTCAAATGTCCTTCTTTTCTAGAATACTTCTGTTTAAGAGGCTTTAAAATTCTATAGCTTTTAGGCCATGCTCCTTATTATGGCCACTTGATCTGAATAAGTAAAAAATAAACCCAAATTTGCTAACACCTAAAAATAACATTAAAAAGTGTTTTCATGCCTAGCTATAGGCACTAAATGAAGTAGTATGAATAGGACTATCATTCTTGGTCTTCCACAATCAAGCAGATTCTTTGGAGGCTATTTCAATAGGACAATAGCCACTAGTTTAGGGTACAGTTCTAAATGCATCCAAATATAACCTCATTCATTCATTCACTGCATATTTACTGTTCTTCAACTATGGTGACAGGTGCTGGGCTAAGTGCTGCAGGTACAACAGTGAGCCACACAGAAACAGGCCATGGCTCTCACTGAACTAGAGTCTGTGTGGGAGAGTAACACTAACCAAATAATTGCACTTTTGAATGTATACTTCGGTGAGGTTAAGAAAGGGATTCCATGAGAAGTTATTATAAGGAATTTGACTTAGTTTGTGCTCAAGGAAAGCTTTCCTGAAAAAGTGATATTTAAGTAGAAATCTAAAGGATGACTAGTTGTTAATAGGCAGAAGAACTGGTGAGATGGGAATGGGAGGAAAGAAGAGAGGAGGATTCTTCAAAACTGAAGGAAAAGCATGCAAAAAGGTCCTATGAGAAGAAGCACATTAGTTTCCTGTTGCTGCTGTAATATAGCACAAATTTAGTGGCTTAAAATAGCACAGATTTATTATCTTACAGTTCTGGAAGTAAGAAGTCCAAGATGGGTCTTATAGAACTAAAATCAAGGGGAGAGTCTGTTCCCTCGCCATTTCCAGCTCCTAGAGGCGCATTCCTTGGCTTGTGGCCCCTTCCTCCATCTTCAAAGCCAGCAGTAGCCAGTCCAATATTTTTCATGATGCTGTCTCTTTCACTCTCTCTTTCCTGTTTCTCTTTTTCACTTAGGAAACTTGGGCCATTCAGATAATCTGGAATAATCTCCTATTTTGAAGTCCTTAATTTAATCACATCTGCCAAGTTCCCTTTTCCATATAAGGTAACATATTCACAGGTTCCAGGAATTAAGACTGTGGACATCTCTGGGGAGCCATTATTATACCTACCATGAGAGAGATCCTGTTTCATTTAAAAATTGAAAGAAGGTCAGGGTAGGTAGATGCAGAAAGTGAGGAGAAAAGTAGTATTGGAGGGCTTCCCTGGTGGCGCAGTGGTTGAGAGTCTGCCTGCCGATGCAGGGGACACGGGTTCATGCCCCGGTCTGGGAAGATCCCACATGCCACAGAGCGGCTGGGCCCATGAGCCATGGCCGCTGAGCCTGCACGTCCGGAGCCTGTGCTCCACAACGGGAGAGGCCACAACAGTGAGAGGCCCGCGTACAGCCAAAAAAAAAAAAAAAAAAAAAAAAAGTAGTATTGGATGAGGCTGGGGGGCAGGGGTGGGGTAAGGACCACACTTACATAACATCATAAACCATATCAGGGTTTTGATCTTTATTCTAAGAACACTGAGAAGCTATAGAAGTGATGAGAGGTTATATTTGATATTTTAAAATACCCCTCTGGCTACTGGGTAGAAAATATATTTTAAAATAGCAGAGGTTCAGGAAAAAGATGATGGCACAGCAAGAAAAGATATTCAGATGATTAAGATTATTACTCAGATTACTGAAGTCATTTCCGGCTTTCACTTTGTAACTGGGTGATTCTATGACTTTGCTTAAATACCTGCCTGGTAGTTCAACCAGGAAGATTAAATGTTACAATGTACAAATGCCATTTATACAGGAATAGTACCAGGCATGATAAACAGTCTTTGTATTATTATATTGCTTCTATTATTAATTACTGTGTATAACTCTATGCTAGTAAATTAGAAAACTTAAGTAATATGGATAATTGTATGGAAAAATAAAAATGATCATACCTAAATACATTTCTATCTTAAGGAGAAATATAAAATGTAATTCAAGAAGTAGAAAACCTGGATAGATTCAGAACGCTTGTAAACAGTGAGTCAGGAAAGATGATCAGAAAATGCAGTAATGCAGGGGCAGGATCCGAATCGTGTCGGGCCTTGAAGGCCATCCTAAGGATTTTGGCGTTTACTGTAAGTAAAATGAGAAACCTTTTCAGAGTTTTGAGGAGAGAAATGCCATGGTCTAACTTTGGCATCCAAACTGGTTGATATTTTGAAGATAGACAGATCGTAGGGGGTAAGCACGGAGGAAGAGAGGCCAGGGAGAGAATGTGGCAATAATCAGAAGACAGTGACTGTGGTTTAGGCTAGGGCAGTAACAGTGAACTGGTGGGGAGTGGCTGGATCTTTGCTATGGTTTGAATGGTTTTCTGATGGATGTGAGAGAAAGAGAGCTGTTAAGGATGACTCCCAGGTGTTGGGCCTGAGTAACCAGAAGGATGCAGTTGCCGTCAATGGAGATAGAGAGACGGGCTGACTTTGGGAGGTCAGTATCTCAGTTAGGAACATGACAGGGAATTCCACTGGACCTTCCAGTGGAGTTGTCAGGTAAGCAGTTGAAAGTGAGTTTGGAGCTTGGGGGAAAAGTCCAGGCTGCAGATATAAACTTAGGAGTCATTGTCAATTCAACAACATTTAGAGCTTCTGAGGCTAGATGAGATCCCAAGGGAGAATGCAGACAAACAAAAGCTACAAGGACTAGTCCTGAGACACTCAAGTAGTAAAAAGTGGGAAAGAAGATTAAGAAGCAGCAAAGAAGGCTGAAATGGAGCAGTTAGTGATGTAAGGGGAAAACCAAAAAGAATCTGGTGCCCTGGAAGGCCTACCTTCTCCTTCTCTAACATCTATTCATCTTTCAGATCTTGGTCAAGTGATATTTTATTCCCCAGACTTGGTTAGGTGTCTCTCCTAAGTGCCTCCACAGCATCCTGCTCTTCTACTCGGCCTAACTTTTGTCACATTATATTATAATTACCTGTACTTCCTCATCTCCTCTTCTAAGCTGTAACCTTCTTGAGACGAGAAAGCAAGTTTCTCTCACTTACAGAGTACTCCCAGATTAGCAAAGTGCTTAACACACAAGAACTGCTGAATACAAGTGGTTGAATTGAATTAGTAGATTCTGGTTACAGATAAGTAACTAGTGTGATAGGAAGGTCTGTTATGATTATCCACACCACTAGTACCACACACACATTTATTCTGCTTATTTGTCTACATAACCATTTGGAAATTTTCAGCATTAACTACTTGGTGTGTCTCATGGTTCTGATTCAGGTAGAGGGGGAAGAAGAAGGAAACCAGTGTTTATATGTACATACCAAGCATGCCTTTCATATGTGAGCTCACTTAAGCAGTTAACACTTCTCACAAATTTGGGAAGAAAAGAATAATTAGGTCCATTTTATGAGAGGAAACCAAGGTTAGTTTAGAAATGCTAATCAACTTGTCTAAGGTCACCCAATAGGTAAGAGCCAGGATTTAAATATCTGTAAAGCCCTTATTTATATATCTATCATATATCTACATCTACATTGTATACAATATAGATATAGGTATACAAACTTGCATACAGATATAGAAATATATATAAGCATATATATATAGTATATAGTATATAGTATACATATATAGCAAAATGAAATGGCTATTTTTAAAATGCAGTTATAAAAATATGTTACTTACCGGAAAGTAGAGAAGCAGAGACCCAAAAAGGATTGTTTCCAACAGGATAAGGCCCGATGCCCTGATGCTCTAAAAACAACAAAAATAAAAATGTCAATATAAATTGACATTTCTAGGCATGGAAGAATTTAAGCTCTTGTGACAATGCCTCAAGCAGAACAACATTCTTTGGTGGGGGGAAATAACCAGAAATTGCCTTATATTTCAGACCGGTGGACTTAACTGAAACATGCAATAAGACTGACTATAAAGGTGGTGGTAGACTTAATGATATTGCCAGTGGCTTCATGGAATTTTGTTGTCTAAAATTTGAATCACTGAACTGAGAACACTATTTAGAAGATCCTTCCAATCTAAGAAATTCACAGACACAGAAAGTCTTGCCTGTATTGCTGAAAAACATCAGCCACAAATGCATTTCTTTTTTTTTTCAAAAGGATATTCTTTTAGTTTGATTTTTTAATTGAAGTATAGGTGATTTACAATATTGTTAGTTTCAGGTGTACAGCAAAGTGATTCAGTTACATATATTTTCAGATTTTCCATTACAGGTTATTACAAGATAGTAACTATAGTTCCCTGTGTTACATAGTAAATCCTTGTTGCTTATCTATTTTATGTATAGTAGTATGTACCTGTTAACTCCAGTCTCCTACTTTATCTCTCCCCCTCCTCCCTTTCCCCCTTTGGTAACCATAAGTTTATTTTCTATCCGTGAGTTTGTTTTGTATATAGATTCATTTGTATTATTTTTTAGATTCCACATATAAGTAATATCATATATTTGTCTTTCTATGACTTACACCACTTAGTATGATAATCTCTAGGTCCATCCATGTTGCTGCAAATGGCAACATTTCATTCTTTTTTATGGTCGAGTAATATTCCATTGTATATATACTACATCTTCTTAAACCAATTGTCTGTTGATGGGCACTTGGGTTGTTTCCATGTCTTGGCTATTGTAAATAGCGCTCCTATAAACACTGGGGTGCATATATCTTTTTGAATTAGTTTCTTTTATGGATACATGCCCAGGAGTGGGATTGCTGGATCATGTGGTAGCTCTATTTTTAGTTTAAGGAAGCTTGATACTGTTTTCCATAGTGGCTGCATCAATTTATATTCCCACCAACAGTGCAGGAAGATTCCCTTTTCTCCACACCCTCTCCAGCATTTGTTCCTTGTAGACTTTCTGATGATGGCCATTCTGACTAGTGTGAGGTGAGACTTCCACAAATGCATTTCTGAATGCTATCCCTAAGCCATTTCACAAATACCTGAGCAATGGTTTCAGTGGATAACACAAAAATACGTACAAGGTCTTAGCATCTCAGTGGTACATCTCGCACCATGTCAAAACATCGTTCCCAAAACTCAGTAACAGAGCTTCACTATTTAAATAACATAAATCACATTTAAAAACAGAGGTATCTCACTTTATGAAATGCCTAAATTATTAACTCAAAATTCAAAAGAATAAGTTGATTTTCAAATAAGCTTCCTGATTATTTAAAGTTTGCTAAGCATAAATATATTCAATAATCTTAAGATATTTTGTTAGACTCAAAACAGTATTCTCTTCCCAAAGCAAAAACCTTAGAGCTGTGACAAGAAATGAAAGACCAAACCATCAATCTTATTTAGAATAATAAATTTTGCTTTGATGAGTTCAAATATCAATATAGAGTAAACATATCAGTTAAGAATACAAACACAAAAACAGGTTGTTCTAGAACACCCATGTTTTCACTCAATGCAACGTAAAATGTATACACAAATTACACCTGGTGTAAATATGATATCTTAACAGGGAAATACTTTTAAGTAGTTCAATTAATCTTGCAACCACAAAAAGACAGTGAAATGCTAAACCACAAGTCCATTACATTAAAAACAAAAAAAGTGTCAGATAACCGGACAGCCAGGGAAAGAAAATTCTAATTCCTCTTGAAAACACTGGGAGGACATTGCTAGACACAGAGGAATACTTTGTGTAATCCCTCAAAACAACTCAGGGTTTTCATTAATCTAAGAATTTGGGAACAGAGAAACAAGTTTAGTCAGTGAACAGACTTGATTATTCGAGTGGCTTCTCCCTTTTGGTCATTATTTTAGCTAGCAGATGCTCTTAGTGAAAAGAAAACTTCTATCAGCAAGACTTTAAATGGGTTTTGGCTGGCAGAATTTCCAACACGGCAAATTACATTCATACCTAATTATGAATACTCCATAGTTTAGTTTTTAAACTTTCTCCAGAATGACACTAATTTAGAGTGAGTCCAAAATATAATGTAAGACTGACTATAAAAAAAAAGTGTATGCAATATTGTTTGAAAACAAGGGATATAAAAAGAAGCTGCAAGGCTTAATGGAAAAGACAGACTTTGCAGTTAACATCATCTCAGTTTGAATTATGAAACAACCACTTTAGTTAGGTGACCTTGAACTTCAATGGCCTCACCTGTAAAATGGGTATCCTCAACTTTGCCTTATTTAACCTGACATCTTTGATAAAATATAACGTATATAAAAATGGCTGGCATCTTGCCTGATACGTAATAAATAGGTATGCATTCCTTAAGGTAGAAAACAGCAGCAGGATCATGAATTTGAAAAACGCAGAGGTATATGTAAGTAGCTGTGGACATTTTTTTTAAGTTTGGGGTCCAAAATGACCCCAGAGGAGCAACAGCCTGGTGGCAGGGAACACAGAAGTTCTTTGTTTAGGGCCACTGGGCTCTGAGCTATGTTACAACCATCACTACCACATAAAAACAGTTGTAGTGGTGCATGCTGTTACATATTCTCAGAACAAATAATCTGTCTCCTTTTCATTTGGACATGCTGAACTCTTAATACTTCATTGCCTTCCTCCTGGTTGAGTAGAGGAGCCCCATGATTTCAAATTATAAACTGGAACTCCGACAAATGGTTCCATAATTAAATGTAAGCCCTGTTCAAAATTTGTGCTTTTTCTTTCAAAATAAGCTTGGGCTGAGTTGGCTTCATGGCCTCACAGAATGAGCAGGTACCTAATCGGTGGGACTTCAGGGACAAAGAAGAAATCTCATGCTCCCTAAAACATTTCCGCATTGTCTTATTGGTACTGGAAGTTCTTTTAACTGGAACAAAGCATTCTATTTTGTACTTGGTGCTAACAATTAATATACGCGTTGTAAGTAATACACCGACGTTCAAAGTGAAGGGCGGGAATCCTTTCCTTAAGGTCTAAGTGATAGGACCTTTCCTTAAGGTCTAAGTGATAGGATGAGAAAGGAGAGAGGAGGGACTGAAAAACAAAGGTGGACGAAAAAGGTAACGCACAAAATAACAGAGGCCAAGAAAAAAATTTCACCTCCTTCACAGTTTTGCCTGAGATAGAAATGGTGGTATGGAACTCTTTTTAACCAGAGCTGCTAACTGGAAAACCCTTGAAAAACTTTCTTGAAAAATGATCAACAATACAAAGTATGGCACTATTTATATAAAACACATACATACAAAGCAACACCGTATGTTTTCTATGTGTGTGTGTGTGTGTGTATATATATATATATATCTATATCTCAAATCCAGGTCTGGAGGATATATACCAAACTGATAACAATGTATTTTATTTCCTGGAGAAGTAGGTTTGAGGATAGATCAACTTATCTGGAAATACTTTACTTTCTTTGGAGATGTAGTCATATACTGCTGTATAACATACATTTTAATAATTAAATAAATAAAATTAAAGAAAAATCATCTAAGATGTGTCAACTCAACTATTAGAAAATTCCACCATTAGGTATCACAATATGCAAAGAATTCTAAACA
This sequence comes from Physeter macrocephalus, assembly GCF_002837175.3. Lineage (NCBI taxonomy): Eukaryota > Metazoa > Chordata > Mammalia > Artiodactyla > Physeteridae > Physeter > Physeter macrocephalus. Next base: position 15,618,598 of record NC_041224.1, read on the forward strand.
AAGTCCTTCCTAACTAATATCTACTTAATAAATTTTATTCAGTACTGATAACATGCATAAAATGATCAAACAATGTATGTATGACACTTATAGATGAATATAAACCTGGGGGAGCTACTGACCCTAATTCTCTGGCTTAGACTCCATACAGCCTAATAAATATCGTTCCAGAGTTTACAAAAGAGGAGAGCAGATTCTACCTCACTCCACCCCATCCCGCTTTCCCCAGTTCTTAAACTTTCAGAACTGACTTACGAGGGTTTACAGCAGCCAGATATCAAACCTGTAGACAAAAGAGAAGGGCTAATCTTACTACACCAATTTTATAAAATTATGTCAAAGTCAATATCTAAATTCCATAATCTCCAGATGTAAAGTACAGAGGCATAAGATGAAGCACCGCTTGTCACAGAATTTGCCTAGGATTTGCCTAGGATGTAAGCACCCAAAGGAAGCTAACTTACTGGAAGTAATAAGATGATAAGAATGCTAAAGTCTGAACTTCTAAAAATAATTAAATAGTTTGTCATTATTTCCTTGATCCTATAGGGACTAACTACTTCATTTATATTTTTTAAACATTTTTCACCACTGGGGAAATTAATGTATATCTTGCTAAAACAGTGTAGCTATTTTTGAACACAGCTGATATCTTCAGCCTTGCAGCAATTAAAGTTTCCTTCTATTACAAAAGGAACCTCTGAGCCTGAAGACATTTTTATACAGCTGGATCTCAGCATGTATGATGAAAACATAAGAAAGCAAGAGAATTAGATTCTGAAAAGAATGAACTAGCATAGGTTTGGATGATAAACCAGGACTCTGTAACTCTACAACATTTACAAAAAGAATTTGCCGTTCTGGCAGAACATTCTCACGAGCTGCACTTTTTCTTTTAATTCTTCTATTTCTATAGAGAAAACCATGGACCAGGGAGATTACAAATGAAACCCGACAACCAACTGATGAAATAATTACACAACAATATATTGGAGGCAAGATGTCCTGAAAAGAATCCTGACATTGAGAGGTAAGAGGATATTATTTTCAATAATTTTATTTACAATTATATAAAGGGATGAGAACAGACTCATCCAGTTTGACAGACTACATGAAATCAGTTTGTCTTGAGAAGATCTGTGATGAAACACTGAAAAACCAATCAGATTTAGAAAAATGTGTCAAGGAACAATTGCTCAAAATGTGGTTAGTTAAAAATCAGTAACAGGTTTTCAGAAGAATTCTCAGCAGTAAAAAAGGTATAAAAAAGCAGAATATGGTCAGGATAGAGATTCCCAAAGTGAAGTATAAATAACTCAGAGAATTATAAATTTGTGGAATGAACACATGGGCTTTAGATGCAGACAGCTCAAAATCTCAGCACTGGCGGCTCGCTAGCAGTGTGACCCTGGGCAAGTTGCTTGACCTTCTGAGCTTCACTTTCTTCATTTATAAAATGGGTGTAATAATGCCCACCATGAAGTACTGCTGTAAAGTTTAGTAATTATGCTGCCTGGCACAGAGCAGGCTCTCAGTCAATGGACATGGACAATCTCTCACGGGCAGATAGATGAGGTGGTGTCAACATATCTAAGCTCACTCAGCCAACAAGTAACAGAACAAGGTCCCATCATCCACCGCTGCTGGTCCCAAGTCAGGGTGATTTCCTCTGTACATCCAATCTGTCCCTCAGTCACCTTCTTACCCAAAGAAACAGAACTGAATGTAATACTACAATAAAAAACTATGTAGCATTATTAGAGTACTTAAAAGTAAACTACAACTAAGGAATTTGGTTCAGATATTAGTTTTTAAAGTTGCTAGTCAATTTAGGGTTTCCCTGGTGGCTGAGTGGTTAAGAATCCGCCTGCCAATGCAGTGGACACGGGTTCAAGCCCTGGTCCGGGAAAATCCCAAAGGCCGCGGAGCAACAAAGCCCGTGCGCCACTACTACTGAAGCCCGCACGCCTAGAGCCCGTGCTTGCAACCAGAGAAGCCACCACAATGAGAAGCCCGCACACCGCAATAAAGACCCAACTCAGCCAAAAATAAATAAAATAAAATAATTAATTAATAATTTAAAAAAAGTTGTTAGTCGATTTAAAATTCCTGACAGTTTTATGTAAAACATTGAAACAAATTGTCACATGGCCTTAATTAGGAATTCTTTTAAATTTCTAAGACTTCATAAGAAAGCTCAGTTTTGTATGATGTGGTAATTTGCAGCGGTGTTGTTTAAGACCTTTTAGAAAAATAAGTTTATCCAAAAATAAAATTCAGAGTAACGTATACATAGTTTCATATTCTTGAAAACAGTATAGCACACTAAGAAAAAAGTCAATGGTATTTTATATATGTGAAATAAAAAACAACCAGCCATTCACTGTTAGTTATGGTTCACCATGCATTGCTGGGCAGAAACGTCTCCTGGTTGCTTTGCAGGATTTCGTGAGATGCTTGCCTTGTTCCCCCTTTGCTTTGTTTCAGATGAAGTGGACACCTAGAAGTGTCTCATCTTTTAGGAGTTCAGTGCCTGATTTTATAACTCAAAGTGGGTGACTCTCACTGCCGTTGCAGAGATGCAGAATAACTAGGACGCATGAGAAGGAACATTTTGGATCACCTTTACTCAGCCACGGTCACCCGTCTGTGCTTATGACCAAAGCAACTTAAATGCCAAAGTACTTCCTATTAGACTCTGTCATTCGCGCACTCAGCCTCCCCAGCAAGACGCCACTGGGATGCATTCCCAAAATGCAGACGATTATGTCCTGATTTGTCCTCATTTTCCCCACAGCTTCTTCGCAAAAATAGCTGCTACTTCTCTATAATCTATTTGCAACCTCCTATTCCCTTTTTTCAATACTAATAAATAGAGTAATTCATACTTCACAAAATGGAGATGAATTCTCTTAAGTGTCAAAAAAGCACACTGAAGTGAATGGTACAGACTAAAATATTACAAAAAGAATCTTGCCTTGAGGATTACTTAAGTAAACTGGCATGAAATTATTGAAACAAAATATGTCATTTGCTTAGTCTTCTATTATTGATTAAAAGCTATTGAGAGTAATGGATATATTTTCAAATAAAAAGTAGATCACTGAAAAAACAAATTCCCCCTCATGAAGATGGAATGGAATGATAATAATTAAAACATAAAGTATTAAGTACTTTAAAATTTGATATTAATGAGACAAAACACTTTGCTTACTTTTTCAAAAATCAATCTTAGTGACACTGAGGTAAACTCAAATATCATCTAGTCTGACACTAATCATTTTTTTAAACTTAAGTATATTTTATACCCAGAGGAGTTCAAGAGACGACATTTTTTGCTCAGTTTCACCTGATTGCTAAGTAGCAACAAATCTAAGCAATCTCTCTTCATCATTTGAACTTTCTAGTCTCAGAATTTTTTTTTAATTTGGTATGCTGAACACTGTGGCCTGTGAGGTGGCTACTGTAAAATGCTTCTGCTCACACACAGGCAGTAGGGCCCATTAGATGTTAGGCGGACAACAGCAACTCTCCTCAGGCCTCTTAAATGGGGAGAAAACGTGAGAACAGAAACAGAATTGCTTAGAACTGTGAAGCTTGCCTTTAACACACTGTCTATCTTCTATAGCATGTCTGGAAGTGCATGGAATGACTAGACAGAGTGTAAAATGAAGAGATATTTCATAGTGTCTGATATTTGGAGATAGTCTAACAAAAAGTTCCATTCAGATAAGACATTTACAAATGTACAAAGAAATATGATGAGCATTTTGGTGGATAAACAAATAGATGATTTAATGCGGTGTAAGAGATGCCCCCTACTTGCAAGAAGAGTAAGCGGTTCAGAAATTTAAAATAGCAGTATGATATCTGACAGGCAAAAACAAAGGAAGATTATAAAGGGTTGTGGGAAAATGACTGCTACTTAGATGCAAAGATGATGGAAACAGGAATTCGAAACTCCATCTCTAAAATAGTATAAATATTTCTAGATTAGATGGAGTAAACTGGATTCTGATTTTTGTCAAACTTGGGTGCATTAAGAAGATCTGTTAGATGGGTATTATGAAATTCAGTTCACATGGAGTGTATCACTCTTAAACTTGTTTAGCAAAAGACGAAGTGGAAAAAATGGGAGTCATATTAATTAACATCCTGTTTACATTGTGGTTGTCAATTCTAACCATTTGTTCTCTAAATTCTGCTACTTCAGTTAGTTTTAATGTTTATTAGCTAGTCATAACATATTTGCAATTAATAATTATCTTGATATTTTAGAGTTTTATATTTTATATTATGAACATGGTTCAGGAAAGATTTTCAAATAATAAATGCATGTTTTAATTAGAAATAGATGCTAACCCTTTAACATAGAATACAAAAAGCTCACGCTAACTGAGCGTTATTTTAATTAGTCTTCTCTCTTCTCTTTGTTGGATCCTACTTAGTTATTCTTTGCTCTAAAATATATTATACAAATGCATTTGAATTAGACTATCAAATCAAAAAGATACAAGAGAAATAATTAAGTACAAGCAGAAATGTGACAGTAGAGAATCACTGAAAAGTTAAAACAATGTGATAAAACCAAAATTTAGAAAAAAGTTTTACAATGTAATAGATTTTTTAAAAAGCAATTCTGTTTAACCTCATTGAAAGATGAACTATTACTAAAGCAGTTTTCTATAAATAATCAATATTTGAAGCTTTTTAAAGTAATGACTCCAAATCTGTATCTTCAGCCTAAGCCTCTTTCTTGGAGCTCCAGAGCCATATTTTCAGTTGGCTATAAAACCATTCTACCTGAATGACCCATAGGCACCTCGAACTCAAGATTTCAAAAACTAAATTTTTCCATTTTGCAATCTGCTTTTCTCTTCATGTTTCCCATCCTGGTTAATGGTAATCAGTTGCCTATATTGTAGTCAAACTATCTAAAATCTACATCTATAGGCTAGAAATAAAAGTGGATTTTATGAAATATTCCTGGTATTTTCCTGGTATTTTCCAGAACCCCCTCCCAATTTTGTTGACCAACTGTTTCCCCGAGTAAACGAGTGACAAGGTAATGCATGCTGATGCACATTCCAGTGGAGAGAAAATCCTTCACTTTTAACCCATGGGCTCCTCTTCAACTCAGAGGATAAGCTAAACGGTCAAAATCTTAATAAGAGGAGGTAGGAGGGAGAAGCAGAGAGGAGGGAAATAGAAGACACCGTCAACGCACGACCAATTCTCGGTCCAGGGGGTGAAATGGGGGGAGGCAGGGCGGACTCAGGCAGGGGCGGGGTCACTGTCCTCTCAGCTTCCCCACAGACACCTGCCTCTGTATTCACTCTTGTCTTCATCTCCATCACTTCAATCAATTCTGTCATCTCATCCAGGCCTGCCCTCTTCAAGTTAGGCATACATTTCAAAGGAATTCCCTTATTTCTCCTAATCCCCAACTTCTAATTTCTTCCATGCCTTAATCTTACCCTTCTTTAAATAAAAGGGATACAATAAATGCCAATTAGGGTGTTAGTGATTAATAGTAGTTTAATGGTTGCTCCTCCAGGTAGGACTTGGAAGACAAAGTAGATGGCCAACACTTAAAACCTAAAGGCAAAGACCTTGAACTCTGAAAGTTAAGAGCAAGGCTATCAGCGCAGTGGGCCTCCTGGTGCCCCCAAATCTCACTGTCTATGACCGTTTCCTCAGAGACTGTTCCTATATGGAAGCAAACCAAGGTATCTACATTCAGTCAGAAACTGGAATGCAGACGTTCCTTTTAGGAATAAGAGGGACCCCATCATCCTCATTTTCTGTTGAAGATTTTTTAAAGAAGAAATTCATATTTCAAAAAAGTCTTTTTGGGCTTCCCTGGTGGCGCAATGGTTGAGAGTCCGCCTGCCGATGCAGGGGACACGGGTTCGTGCCCTGGTCCGGGAAGATCCCACATGCCGCGGAGCGGCTGGGCCCGTGAGCCATGGCCGCTGAGCCTGCGCGTCCGGAGCCTGTGCTCCGCAATGGGAGAGGCCACAGCAGTGAGAGGCCCGCGTACCACAAAAAAAAAAAAAAAAAAGTCTTTTCTTCCCAGTTGCGCATTTAAATTCCATTAAGAGTCAGTATATCTAACCATAACTACACACATCCGTGCCTCAGAAAATCCCCTAAGCCTTTGTTGAGGGCAAGCTAAGCGAGTAGGTTTGCTTCCCTTTATTCGTTCTGTCTTTGAAGAAGAAGTTTGTATAATAAGGAAGGTGCCTCTGAAATCCAGCTTTCATCATGTGACAGGTTTCACGACATGCTGTGTAGGTGTGATTTCAAGGTCCAGAAGAGCAGCTTCTTCCGCCCCCATGAATATACTCCACTTACTATGGTTTTCTCTTTGTTTCTTTTTTGACCACATCTTTAAGACCATGAAGGAAGTATAAATGCATAAATTCTGGGAATGAAAAAGCCAACTCTGGGGAAAGGGAGTAAATCCAGAACCACTGTACTGGGTAAAAGAGACCTGAAATTATACCTAGTATTGCTAATTTGCTCATTCAGTGGCATTTTTCCCAAAGACACCTCTGACTAACAAAATGTTGATAATAAAAGTGGTAATAAGTAACAACAGTGACAACATTACGTAACAAATGATGACAGTCAAATTTTTGTGCCAGCCATTATCCTAGGCACTTTATATTAATTAATCCTCACAAAAACATTTAACCCTCATGACAAATAGTAGGTACTATTATTATCCCCACTTTATAAATGAGGAGGCTGAGGTTTAAAGAAGCTAAAAAACTTGCCCAGGGAAATTGAGAGAACTGACATTATAGAATGGTATCACTCAACCTTGCCCCTATCACTTTCAAAATCCAACTTTTAAAGCTGTCATTTAAAATAGCATCGGATAGCAGCTCCTGAAGCAACCTTTACTAACCTCCACTGAAATATAAAGACACATGGGAAATGGAAAATCACAGCCCTGCTGTGAACAGGAAATTCAAAGCAGAAATACAAATTGAAATAAAAATGAGAAAAAAGTACTCACTCTCACAAGTAACTGGGAAATGTAAATTTAAAATATATCATTTTTAATCCATTAGATTCAAAAAGTTAAAAACATTGATAATATCAATTACTGGTTAGAATGCTAGAAAATGGGCACTTTGATGCTGATAGAAATATAAAATGATGAAGCCTTTGATTAAGCAGTTTTGAAGTATCTATCAAAATTTTAAGTGTCTATACTTGATTATACCAACAACTCCACACCTAGGGGGTTTATCCTTAAGGATTACTTGCATGTTTGCACAAAAATATACGCACAAGAATGTTTACCAAAGAACTATTGGTATAATACCTAGTGAAAAAGTTGGAACAATTGGAATATCCATCAGTAACAGAGAATATACAATTATGGTTCATCCAAATGCCATGCTATTATGCAGCTATTTAAAAAATGAAAAAGATACATACGTACAGGCAGAGAAAGAGTTCCAGGGACTTTTTAGAAATAATTTTTAAATAAAAAACCTATGTTAGTGAAAGGCATGGTATGAGTGTACATGCATGGATCAAACCCTTGATGGATGGTACACATTTTCTGGGAAGAGAAGTAGAAGTGAGAGGAAACATACCTTTCATTACTGCTTTTATATTTTTCTTTATGTGTTAATGTTGTACAACAATGTATTCATTTCTGATTTAAGTAATAACCAACTAAATATCCTAAATGCCAAAAAAGGAAGGAAAAAAGAAAGAAGAGAAGGGATGAATGGAGGGAGATAGGCAGATACTCAGAATAGGTAAAAAATGATGAAACACAACCAAATCAGAGTCTGTCTACAAGAGACTTAACCACAAGCTTCAAAAGGAGAGGTATTCAAAAATCATCTCCAGGGTCTGGCATGTAGTAAGCATTTATATTTACGGGGGAAGAAAGCAAGATAGTGAAGATAGAGAGGAAGAAAAAAATGGAAAAAGTTAAGTCCAGAGAGAAAGGGAATAAACAAAAATTTATCATGTAAAAAAAAATTCACAACGCCAATATCTGCCAGGGTGAAATTTAAGGTGAAAAAGTGAGAAAAAGGACATTTACTATCAGTCATCGTTGTCACATTCTTGCAAGCTATAACAGTCAAAATCCTGAACCAGGTGAGAGGCCTGGACCTCATGGCCCTGCTTGCCCTTCAGCCCCATCCAGCACCCCTGTCCCCTGCACTCACTATGCTTCAGCCAACCTGGCCGCTTTCCAGTTCTAAGATGCAGCTGCTCCCCACCTTAGCGCTGTCAGAGTGCATCCTGTTCCCTCACCCTTGCCTGTTTCCACCGCCCTCCCTAACCCTCAGTTGGCTCACATCAACTCATTCCTCAGGTCTTACTTTCACTGACTTTTCAAACAATACAGGGTTTTTTAAGTGCCTTCACTGTAACACACCAGGCGGTAGACACAGGAGTTTCATAGAACTACCCAAACTGGGTAAGTTTCCACGTTCTATGATCATCACACAGACTGCCTCCATGAGTGGAACACTTAGCACAACTGAAGTTAACGTGGAAAGCAACATTCATGAGCATCACTTCCTAACAGAAAGAACATCTACCATAAATAAGCTGTCAAGTCTTAGTAGCGAGGAAGGAATTCTTCTTAAGCAGGCAAACGATAAGGACACCTGATAGCAACCGTGGGATTTTACATTATTCTGGAATTCCTGTTAAATACAATGAGCTATAAAGACTGGAAATGAGACAATGAGACAACACTGTGATCTGGCAGGAAGTTGCCCCAAGGAAGTAATCTGAATCACACACAAGATTTAGTTATAAGAATGTTTCAGGGCTTCCCTGGTGGCGCAGTGGTTGAGAGTCCGCCTGCCGATGCAGGGGACGCTGGTTCGTGCCCCGGTGCGGGAGGATCCCACATGCCGCGGAGCGGCTGGGCCCGTGAGCCGTGGCCGCTGAGCCTGCGCGTCCGGAGCCTGTGCTCCG
>NC_041224.1:15627768-15641263 GCF_002837175.3 Physeter macrocephalus
AGTGAAGTAAGTCAGAAAGAGAAAAACAAATATCATATGCTAACACATATATATGGAATCTAAAAAAAAAAAAATGGTTCTGATGAACCTAGGGGCAGGACGGGAATAAAGACGCAGATGTAGAGAATGGCCTTGAGGACACGGGGAAGGGGAAGGGGAAGCTGAGATGAAGTGAGAGTAGCACTGACATACATACACTACCAAATGTAAAATAGATAGCTAGTGGGAAGCAGCTACACAGCACAGGAAGATCAGCTCGGTGCTTTGTGACCACCTAGAGGGGTGGGATAGGGAGGGTGGGAGGGAGGGAGACGCAAGAGGGAGGGGATATGGGGTTATATGTATACATATAGCTGATTCACTTTGTTATACAGCAGAAACTAACACAACATTGTAAAGCAAGTATACTCCAATAAAGATGTTTAAAAAAATGTAAAAAAAAAAAAAAAAACAACGAATGTTTCACACACAGTATTATTTATATTGGGACAAAATTAGAGGCAATCCATATCTCAAAACGTTGACAAATGGTAAAATGAATTATAATATACTCTATAGTGTAATAATATTATGTCATAAAATTCAAGGTTTGGGGGCATATTTAATGACAAAAGAGTATAAGATTATAATTTATATATATGAAAATAATTTTATACTAAATGTTTAGAAAACTAAATTGCGGACTTATAGGTAATTTTTACATTATTACTTAAAATTTTCAGTCTTTCCCAAACTCTGTAAAATATATTGCTTTTACAATACAGAACAGTTTAAAACTCTAATCTCACAGAAAGATTGAAAAGATTAAAGTTATAAAAAGATACCTTCTAAAACTGTTAAAATGAAAGAGACTGACAATACCAAATGTGGAGTGGATTTAGAGCAAGGGGAATTTCCATACATTGCTAATGGGAATATAAAATGGGAATTTCAAACTGTACAACCACTTTGGAAAATGGTTTGGCAGCATCTTATGAAAGCTAAAAATACATCTGCCCTGTGACCAAGTAATTCTATTCGTAGGTGAAAGAAAAACATTTGACTGCAAAAAAAACTTGTATAAGAATGTTCACAGTGGCCACCGCCACCGCGCACGTGAGAGCCGTGACTGATTAATGAAGTCATATGGAAGCGTCTCCTCATTGATGGAGATGGCACTGGAGATGATGGGAAAATTAATCTGCTAGTGAAAAGTTTCATTAAGTGGTACAACTCTGGATCCCAGGAAGAGGGATACAGCCAGTACCAACGTATGCTGAGCACACTGTCCCAATGTGAATTTTCAATGGGCAAAAGTTTGCTGGTACACGATATGAATCTCAGAGAAATGGAAAATTATGAAAAAATTTACAAAGAAATAGAAGGTAGCATTGCTGGAGCACATGAAAAAATCGCTGAGTGCAAAAAGCAAATTCTTCAAGCAAAATGAATATGAAAAGATAGCCAAGAATATGATGCATTAGCAAAAGTGATTCTGCATCATTCAGAGAGGCATGAGACATTAAAGGAATTACAGGCTCTGGGAAAGGAATTAGAGCATCTTTCACATATTAAATGAAGTATTGAAGATAAGCTGGAATTGAGAAGGAAACAGTTTCACATTCTTCTTAGCACCATCCATGAACTTCAACAAACACTGGAAAACAATGAAAAGCTCTCAGAGGTAGAAGAAGCTCAAGAAACAAGCATGGAAACCAATCCTAAACCACAGACTAACTAATCACTCACCATTCCCAAGAATACTGAAGTAGCAACATGATCTTAGTGTGTTCAGAATTTGTTGTGCTCTTGAGATATTTAAAGTTTTGGCAATGAACTACTTTGCCTTTAAATATTAATGCACAGTTCATTCATATTTCTTCACATAAAGGAAGATGACTTCATTATATATTTGTTTTTATTGAAATGCCTTTTTTATACTTAAAAGTAGGAAGCAACATCCGAAAATGTTTAATAAAATGCTTTCAAGTCAAAAAACAAAAAAGAATGTTCACAGCAACTTGATTTATAATAATCAAAAAAGAGAACAGGGCTTCCCTGGTGGCACAGTGGTTGAGAGTCTGCCTGCCAATGCAGGGGACACGGGTTCGTGCCCCAGTCCGGGAAGATCCCACATGCCGCGGAGCAGCTAGGCCCGTGAGCCATGTCCGCTGAGCCTGCGTGTCCGGAGCCTGTGCTCCGCAACGGGAGAGGCCACAACATTGAGAGGCCCGCGTACCGCAAAAAAAAAAAAAAAAAAAAAAAAAAAAGAGAGAACAACACAAATATCCATCCAACAGGAAAATGAATAAACAAATTATAATAATATTCTTACAATGAAATACCACTCAGAAATAGAAGGGGAAAACTGTTGATTCACACAGCCAATATGAATCTCAAAGATTATACAGTATATATTAGAGAAGCCAGATACAAAAGAGAACACATTGCATGATTCCATTTATATGGAGTTCTAGAACAGACAAAACTAATCTACAGTGATAGAAATCTGAGAGGGAGGTGTGGGGATTGACTGGGAAAGGGCAAGAGAGAACGCTCTGGGGAGAATGGAAACTTCTACATCTTGATAAAGGCATAGATTACATGGGTGTATGCATTTGTCAAACACTGCACTGTACAATTATTATTAATGCATTTCACTCTATGTAAATTGTACCTTCATAAAAATAAATAAATAACAAAGGATTTGAAACTCACACTAAGGTGGATAAAGATAAAAATCAACAGACCTTTTATTACCCCTCAAATCTCATGAAATTGGTGCCACCAATTTGCAAGACCTATCACACAAAGGGTAAACTCACAAAGAAAGCAATAGTATATAACTTTCTGGTACTTCTACCATTTGTACCTTCGATTTGTATACTCTATTAATTTACATTTAAGCCAATGACATTTCCATACTTCCCAGTCATTTACTTCTATCTGATCACTTTGCAAAGATGGAAGAGAGCCCTACAAGAAAGGGAGCAAGAAATTGACAGGAAGCTCAGAGTTCTCTACCCACACTCCAAGAAACAGGAATATCACACATAGGGTGGTAATTAAATACGTAAGCTGTTAAGGAGAAGTCGTACCTATATGCAATGGAATATTACTCAGCCACAAAAAAAGAATGAAATGATGCCATTTGCAGCAACATGGATGGGCCTAGAGATGATCATACTAAGTGAAGTAAGTCAGACAGAGAAAGACAAATGCCATATCACTTATATGTGGAATCTAAAAAATGATACAAATGAACTTATTTACAAAACTTACAAAACAGAAACAGACTCACAACATAGAAAACAAACTTATGGTTACCACAGGGGAAAGACCAGGGGAGGGGGAGGATAAACTAGGAGGTTGGGATTAACATACACACTACCATATATAAAATAGATAATCAACAAGGACCTACTGAATAGCACAGGGAACTATACTCAATACTCTGTAATAACCTATATTGGAAAAGAATCTGAAAAAGAATAGACATATGTAGAACTATATCACTCTGCTGTACATCTGAAACTAACACAACACTGTAAATCAACTATATTCCAATATAAAATAAAAATTTAAAAAACAGGTAAGCTCTGAAGTCTTTATGATCTGAGTTTTGCTTACTGGCTCTGTGTCTTTGGGTAAACTTTATTAATATTAGTTCATTCTATTTATTCTATTATTATTCTAATAAATAATATTCTATTATTTATTATATTCAATAAAATCTATTAAAAATTCAAGTTAAATTCAATTCTTCAAGAATACACTATTTACAGGAAAATGTACCATAACTATATAAAACATATATGCCTGCTAATTTCTCATTGCACACAAAAAATTATTTTGAAAATAGTGTCTAGAAATCTACTGCTAAGTTCTGATTCTGTTCTTCTTAGGTATAAACAATTTTGTCATTCAATGAGTTCCTGAATTCATTTCTGATATGAGTAAGTTTTTGCTAATATATTTCAATTATGTTTAAATTTGAAATAACATTTTGTATGGCCTTTCAAAAATCACTTTTTTCTGGCCTCAGAAAATGCCTTTTTCCAAAAGGGCACCATAAAAACAGAGCAACAAAAACCCCATTTGCTATTATTAAAACTGACAGAAGATTTTGTTGTATTATCATCTCTATTTTATGTACCAACTTAAAATATCACTACAATACAAAAAAGTTGCTTATTTGTCTTATAAGAACAAAATGTATCTATTTGCTGGTAAACATTCAGATCAATTCACATGAGAATCTGTTCATATTACCTACTTGTTTACAAGTGGTTTTGGCAGACACATTTTTATAGTAACCCAATATAAGAAGAAAATAGGCTAGAATATTGATAACATTGTATTACAACCATCAAACTTGCTACGAGACTAGAACTTAATGATTCTAACCACTAAAAAAAGACAATTCAGGGGCTTCCCTGGTGGCGCAGTGGTTGTGCGTCCGCCTGCCGATGCAGGGGATACGGGCTCGTGCCCCGGTCTGGGAGGATCCCACATGCCGCGGAGCGGCTGGGCCCGTGAGCTATGGAAGCTGAGCCTGTGCGTCCGGGGCCTGTGCTCTGCAACGGGAGAGGCCACGGCAGTGAGAGGCCCGCGTACCGCAAAAAAAAAAAGCAGTGAGAGGGCCGCGTACCGCAAAAAAAAAAAAAAAAAAAAAAAAAAAAAAAAAGACAATTCAAGTGATGTGATAGAGGTGCTAATTATCACTACAATAGCAATCATACTACAATATACAAATGTATCAAAAAACATGTACACCTTAAATTTACACAATGTTATATGTCAAATGTATTTCAATTAAAAAAAAGGCTAGAACTTGAGCTCGTCAATTACAAGAGAATTACATACAGTGTTTTTGCTTTATATTATTAAAATGACCATATTCACATGTCTAGTCATGAATATGAATGGACTACATGCCAGATAAAATATTTAAAATTCTGAAATATATATATGGAAATCCATGAGAACATGCACAATGTATGCTCTCAAGAAAATAAAATATAGTCATTAAAACAGAGTTGACCCATTACTGCTAAATCAGTTCAAAAACTGTCTAAACTATATCCAAACTCTCCTGTTTCTCAATGTCTGCTTTTGGAAGGCAAGCACACTCTCACCATATGCCTGTGGTCTGAAAGCACATACCGTGAAGGCTGTTCTCAAAGACTTGGAAAATTTACAAAGATTTTGTGACTTCCAGACCCACAGAGAGCTGTAAATAGATAGAACTTATTTTAAGGCATTACAACATCAGTTCTCCTGATACCAGCAGAATAAATAAATGAGAGCAAATGGACATGAAAATAATTCGATTATTTGCCTTCCTGAATCTTAAAATATAAATCCCTCAGGTGATTCAAGTTTTGGATAAAGACTTAGAACAAGGGTTTTCTTATCTAAACTCTTCCTCAGTGAAACACAGTAAGTCTGCCCCTCTTCCTCACATCCTTTCTCTGGAATACCTATTTCATTCCCACAGCATCAGTGAACACCCCATCGTGGTAACTCAAATCTACCTCTAGCTCTGACCTCTCTTCTGAGCACCACTCCAGGCTTCTCCAACTAGGATTCATGGATGACTTAATCTCAGCATGTCCAAAACCAAACTCACCTTTGTCCATCCAAACCTATTCCTTCAAAATGCCCTCTCTTTGTTAATGGCTTCAAAAAGCACACAGAAAATCACATTAGAATCTTTTTTTTTAACATCTTTATTGGAGTATAACTGTTTTACAATAGTGCGTTAGTTTCTGCTTTAGAACAAAGTGAATCTACAATGGTGTGTTAGTTTCTGCTTTACAACAAAGTGAATCAGTTATACATATACATATGTTCCCATATCTCTTCCCTCTTGCGTCTCCCTCCCTCCCACCCTCCCTATCCCACCCCTCTAGGTGGTCACAAAGCACAGAGCTGATCTCCCTGTGCTATGCGGCTGCTTCCCACTAGCTATCTATTTTACATTTGGTAGTGTATATATGTCCATGCCACTCTCTCACTTCGTCACAGCTTACCCTTCCCCCTCACCATATCCTCAAATCCAAGCTCTGGTAGGTCTGTGTTTTATTCCCATCCTACCACTAATCTCTTCATGTCTTTTTTTTTTCTTAGATTCCATATATATGTGTTAGCATACAGTATTTGTTTTTCTCTTTCTGACTTACTTCACTCTGTATGACAGACTCTAGGTCCATCCACCTCACTACAAATAACTCAATTTCGTTTCTTTTTATGGCTGAGTAATATTCCACTGTATATATGTGCCACATCTTCTTTATCCATTCATCTTGAGAATCATCCTAGACTCTTCTTTCTCTTTCATCACTGCCAATACCATTTATTTTTAACATGTTAACTGGAATAAAATTGCTTTACAATGGTGTGTTAGTTTCTGCTATATAACAAAGTGAATCAGCTATACATATACATATGTCCCCATATCTCCTCCCTCTTGTGTATTCCTCTCACCCTCCCTATTCCACCCCTCTAGGTGGTCACAAAACACCAAGCTGATCTCCTAAGTGTCGATGGGCAATTAGGGTGCTTCCATGTCCTGGCTATTGTAAGTAGTGCTGCAATGAACCTTGTGGTATACGACTCTTTTTGAATTATGGTTTTCTCAGGATATTTGCCCAGTAGTGGAATTACCGGGTCATATGGCAGTTCAATTTTTAGTTTTTTAAGGAACCTCCATACTGTTCTCCATAGCAGTGGTATCAATTTACATTCCCACCAACAGTGCAAGAGGGTTCCCTTTCTCTATACCCTCTCCAGCATTTATTGTTTGTAGAGTTTTTGAAGATGGCCATTCTAACTGGTGTGAGGTGATACCTCATCGTACTTTTGATAAGCATTTCTCTAATGATTAGAGATGTTGAGCGTCCTTTCATGCATTTGTTGGCAATCTGTATATATTCTTTGGAGAAATGTCTATTTAGGTCTTCTGCCCATTTTTGGATTGGGTTATTTGTTCTTTTGATATTGAACTGCATGAACTGCTTGTAAATTTTGGAGATTAATCCTTTGTCAGCTGCTTCATTTGCAAATATTTTCTCCCATTCTGAGGGTTGTCTTTTTGTCTTGTTTATGGTTTCCTTTCCTGTGCTAAAGCTTTTAAGTTTCATTAGGTCCCATTTGTTTATTTTGGTTTTTACTTCCACTTCTCTAGGATGTGGGTCAAAAAAAGTCTTGCTGTGATTTATGTCATAGAGTATTCTGCCTATGTTTTCCTCTAAGAGTTTGCTGGTGTCTGGCCTTACATTTAGGTCTTTAATCCATTTTGAGTTTATTTTTGTGTGTGATGTTAGGCAGTGTTCTAATTTCATTCTTTTACACGGAGTTGTGCAGTTTTCCAAGCACCACTTATTAAAAGGCTGTCTTTTCACCACTGTATATTCTTGCCTCCTTTATCAAAAATAAGGTGACCATATGAGCATGCGTTTATCTCTGGGCTTTCTATCCTGTTCCATTGATCTATATTTCTGTTTTTGTGCCAGTACCATACCGTCTTGATTACTGTAGATTTGTAGTATAGTCTCAAGTCTGGGAGCCTGATTCCTCCAGCTCCGTCTTTCTTTCTCAAGATTGCTTTGGCTATTCGGGGTCTTTTGTGTTTCCATACAAATTGTGAAATTTTTTTTTCTAGTTCTGTGAAAAATGTCATTGGTAGTTTGATAGAGATTGCAATGAATCCATAGATAGCTTTGGGTAATATAGTCATTTTCATGATGCTGATTCTTCCAAGCCAAGAATACGGTATATTTCTCCATCTGTTTGTATCACTTTTAATTTCTTTCATCAGAGAGGATTGCATTGAATCTGTAGATTGCTTTGAGTAGTATAGTCATTTTCACAATATTGATTCTTCCAATCCAAGAACATGGTATATCTCTCCATCTGTTTGTGTCATCTTTGTAGTATATTTCATCAGTAACTTATCGTTTTCTGAGTACAGGTCTTTTGCCTCCTTAGGTAGGTTTATTCCTAGGTATTTTATTCTTTTTGTTGCAATGGTAAATGGGAGTGTTTCCTTAATCTCTCTTTCAGATTTTTCATCATTAGTGTATAGGAATGCAAGAGATTTCTGTGCATTGATATTGTATTTCTGTGCAATGATGCTACTTTACCAAATTCATTGATTAGCTCTAGTAGTTTTCTGATGCCATCTTTAGGATTCTCTATGTATAGTATCATGTAATATGCAAACAGTGACAGCTTTACTTCTTCTTTTCCGATTTGGATTCCTTTTATTTCTTTTTCTTATCTGATTGCTGTGGCTAAAACTTCCAAAACTATGTTAAATTATAGTCGTGAGAGCGGACAACCTTGGCATGTTCCTGATCTTAGAGGAAATGGTTTCAGTTTTTCACCATTGAGAAGGATGTTGTCTGTGGGTTTGTCATATATGGCCTTTATTATGTTGAGATAAGTTCCCTCTATGCCTACTTTCCAGAAGATTTTTATCATAAATCAGTGTTGAATTTTGTTGAAAGCTTTTTCTGCATCTATTGAGATGATCAGATGGTTTTCCTCCTTCAATTTGTTAATATGGTTTATCACATTGATTGATTTGCGTATATTGAAGAATCCTTGCATTCCTGGGGATAAACCCCACTTGATCATGGTGTATGATCCTTTTAATGTGCTGTTGGATTCTGTTTGCTAGTATTTTCTTGAAGATTTTTGCATCAATGTTCATCAGTGTTATTTGCCTGTAGTTTTCTTTCTTTGTGACATCTTTGATTTTGGTATCAGAGTGATGGTGACCTTGTAGAATGAGTTTGGGAGTGTTCCTCCCTCTGCTATATTTTGGAAGAGTTTGAGAAGGATAGGTGTTAGCTCTTCTCTAAGTGTTTGATAGAATTCGTCTGTGAAGCCATCTGATCCGGGGCTGTTGTTTGTTGGAAGATTTTTAATCATAGTCTCAATTTCAGTGCTTGTGACTAGTCTGTTTATATTTTCTATTTCGTCCTGGTTCCGTCACGGGAGGTTGTGCTTTTCTAGGAATTTTCCATTTCTTCCAGGTCGTCCATCTTATTGTCATATATTTGCTTGTAGTAATCGCTCATGATCCTTTGTATTTCTGCAGTGTCAGTTGTTACTTCCCCTTTTCCATTTCTAATTCTATTGATCTGAGTCTTCTCCCTTTTTTTCTTGATGAGTCTGGCTAATGGTTTATCAATTTTGTTTATCTTCTCAAAGAACCGGCTTTTAGTTTTATTGAAAGTTGCTACAGTTTCCTTCATTTCTTCTTCATTTATTTCTGGTCTGATCTTTATGATTTCTTTCCTTCTGCTAACATTGGGGTTTTTTTGCTCTTCTTTCTCTAATTGCTTTAGGTGTAAGGTTACGTTGTTTATTTGAGATGTTTCCTGTTTCTTACAGTAGGACTGTATTGCTATAAACTTCCCTCTTAGAACTGCTTTTGCTGTAGCCCATAGGTTTTGGGTTGTCATGTTTTCATTGTCATTTGTTTCTAGGTATTTTTTGATTTCCTCTTTGACTTCTTCAGTGATCTCTTGGTTATTAAGTAGTGTATTGTTTAGCCTCCATGTGTTTATATTTTTTACAGATTTTGTTCCTGTAACTGATATCTAGTCTCATACCGTTGTGGTCAGAAAAGACACTTCACATGATTTCAATTTTCTTAAATTTACCAAGGCTTGATTTGTGAACCAAGATATGATCTATACTGGAGAATGTTCCATGACCACTTGAGAATCAAGTATATTCTGTTGTTTTTGGATGGAATGTCCTATAAATACCAATTAAGTCAATGCTGTTTAATGTATCATTTAAAGCTTGTGTTTCCTTATTTTTTTTTCATTTTGGATGATCTGTCCATTGGTGAAAGTGGGGTGTTAAAGTCCCCTACTATGATTGTGTTACTGTCGATTTCCTCTTTCATGGCTGTTAGCATTTGCCTTATATATTGAGGTGCTCCTATGTTGGGTGCATAAATATTTACAATTGTTATATCTTCTTCTTGGATTGATCCCTTGATCATTATGTAGTGTCCTTCTTTGTCTCTTGTAATAGTCTTTATTTTAAAGTCTATTTTGTCTGATATGAGAATTGCTACTCCAGCTTTCTTTTGATTTCCATTTGCATGGAATATCTTTTTCCATCCCCTCACTTTCAGCCTGTATGTGTCCCTAGATCTGAAGTGGGTATCTTGCTGAGAGCATATATATGGGTCTTATTTTTGTATCCATTCAGCCAGTCTATTTCTTTTGATTGGAACACTTAATCCATTTATATTTAAGGTAGTTATCGATATGTATGTTCCTATTACCATTTTCTTAATTGTTTTGGGTTTGTTATTGTAGGTCTGTTCCTTCTCTTGTGTTTCCTGTCTAGAGAAGTTTCCTTAAGCATTGTTGTGAAGCTGGTTTGATGGTGCTGAATTCTCTTCACCTTTCCTTGTCTGTAAAGGTTTTAATTTCTCCATCGAATCTGAATGAGATCCTTGCTGGGTAGAGTAATCTTGGTTGTAGGTTTTTCCCTTTTATCACTTTAAATATGTCCTGCCACTCCCTTTTGGCTTGCAGAGTTTCTGCTGAAAGATCAGCTGTTAACCTTATGGGGATTCCCTTGTATGTTATTTGTTGTTTTTCCCTTGCTGCTTTTAATATTTTTTCTTTGTATTGAATTTTTGATAGTTTGATTAATATGTGTTTTGTCGTGTTTCTCCTTCAATTTATCCCATATGGAACTCTGTGCTTTTCTTCTAGGTCCTTGTTAAACTTTTCTTGTATTTTCTCCATTCTACTTCCAAGATTGTGGATCATCTTTACTATCATTATCTGAATTCATTTTCAGGTAGACTGTCTACTTCCTTTTCATTTGTTTGGCCTGGTGGGCTTTTACCTCGCTCATTCATCTGCTGTGTATTTCTCTGTCTTCTCATTTTGCTTCACTTACTGTGTTTGGGGTCTCCTTTTCGCAGGCTGCAGGTTTGTAGTTCCCAATGTTTTTGATGTCTGCCCCCAGTGGCTACGATTGGTTCAATGGGTTGTGTAGGCTTCCTGGTGGAGGGTACTGGTGCCTGTGTTCTGGTGGATGAGGCTGGATCTTGTCTTTTTGGTGGGCAGGACCACGGCCGGTGGTGTGTTTTTTGGAGTGTCTGTGACCTTATGACTTTAGGCAGCCTCTCTGATAATGGGTGGGGTTTTGTTCCTGCCTTGCTAGTTGTTTGGCAGAGAGTTTCCAGCACTGTAGGTTGCTGGTCGTTGAGTGGAGCTGGGTCTTAGCATTGAGATGGAAATTTCTGGGAGAGCTTTTGCCATTTGATATTACGTGGAGCCAGGAGGTCTCTGGTGGACCAATGTCCTGATCTCGGCTCTCCCACCTCAGAGGCACAGGCCTGACAGCCAGGGGGAGCACCAAGACCCTGTCAACCACACAGCTCAGAAGAAAAGGGAGAAAAAAAAGAAAGAACGAGAGGAAAAAAATGAAATAAAAAAGTTATTAAAATAAAAAATTTTAAAAATTATTTAAAATAAAACAAAATTTAAAGTAATAAAAAAAAAGAAGAAAGAACGAATGAAGAGAGCAACCAAACCGAAAAACAAATCCACCAGTGATAACAGGTGCTAAAAACTATATTAAAAAGAAGAGCGGAGGCACTTCAAGATGGCGGAAGAGTAAGACGCTGAGATCACCTTCCTCCCCAAAAATACGTCAGAAATACATCTACATGTGGAACAACTCCTACAGAACACCTACTGAATGCTGGCAGAAGATCTCAGACCTCCCAAAAGGCAAGAAACTCCCCACATACCTGGGCAGGGTAAAAGAAAAAAGAAAAAACAGAGACAAAGAATAGGGACAGAACACGCACCAGTGGGAGGGATCTGCGAAGGAGGAAAGGTTTCCACACACTAGGAAGCCCCTTTGCAGGCGCAGACTGCGGATAGCAGAGCGGGGAGTTTTGGAGCCATGGAGGAGAGCGCATCAAAAGGGGTGCGGAGGGCAAAGCGGAGAGATTCCTGCACAGAGGATCAGTGCCGACCAGCACTCACCAGCCGAAGAGGCTTGTTTGCTCACCCACTGGGGCGGGCGGTGGCTGGGAGCTCAGGCTTGGGCTTCGGAGGTCAAATTCCAGGGAGAGGACTGCGGTTGGCTGGCGGCGTGAACACAGCCTGAGCTAGTGCACCACAGCTAGCCCCTTCAGGCAATTCCAGGGAGAGGACTGCGGTTGGCTGGCGGCGTGAACACAGCCTGAAGGGGCTAGTGCACCACAGCTAGCCGGGAGGGAGTCCGGGAAAAGGTCTGGAGCTGCCGAAGAGGCAAGAGACTTTTTCTTGCCTCTTTGTTTCCTGGTGCGTGAGGAGAGGGGATTAAGAACACCACTTAAAGGAGCTCCAGAGATGGGCGTGAGCTGCGGCTATCAGCACAGACTCCAGAGATGGGCATGAGATGCTAAGGCTGCTGCTGCAGCCACCAAGAAGCCTGTGTACAAGCACAGGTCACTATCCACACCTCCCTTCCGGGAGGCTGTGCAGCCCGCCACTGCCGGGGTCCCGTGATCCAGGGACAGCTTCCCCGGGAGAACGCACAGTGTGCCTCAGGTTGCTGCAACGTCACGGTGGTCTCTGACGCAGCAGGCTCGCCCCGCATCCGTACCCCTCCCTCCCCATGGCCTGAGTGAGCCAGAGCCCCCGAATCAGCTGCTCCTTTAACCCCATCCTGTCTGAGCAAAGAACAGACACCCTCAGGTGACCTACACGCAGAGGCGGGTCCAAATCCAAAGCTGAACCCCGGGAGCTGTGAGAACAAAGAAGAGAAACGGAAATATCTCCTAGCAGCCACAGGAGCAGAGGATTAAATCTCCACAATAAACTTGATGTACCCTGCATCTGTGGAATAACTGAATAGACAATGAATCAACCGAAATTGAGGAGCTGGACTTTGGGAGCAACGATATATATGTATTTTTTCCCTTTTTCTCTTTTTGTGAGTGTGTATGTGTATGCTTCTGTGTGTGATTTTGTCTGTATAGCTTTGCTTTTAACATTTGTCCTACGGTTCTCTCTGTCTTTTTTTTTTTAACTTAAAAATAATTTTTTTCTTAATAATTATTTTTTATTTTAATAACTTTATTTTATTTTATTTTACGTTATTTTATTTTATCTTCTTTCTTTCTTTCCTTTCTCCCTTTTATTCTGAGCTGTGTGGAGGACAGGCTCTTGGTGCTCCAGCCAGGTGTCAGGGCAGGGCCACTGAGGTGGGAGAGCCAAGTTCAGGACACTGGTCCACAAGAGACCTCCCAACTCCACGTAATATCAAATGGCAAAAATCTCCCAGAGATCTCCATCTCAACGCCAAAACCTAGCTCCACTCAACGACCAGCAAGTGACAATGCAGGACACCCTATGCCGAACAACTAGCAAGACAGGAACACAACCCCATCCATTAGGAGAGAGGCTGCCTAAAATCATAATAAGGCCACAGACACCCCACAACACACCACCAGACGTGGACCTGCCCACCA
>NC_041224.1:15641559-15644639 GCF_002837175.3 Physeter macrocephalus
ACAAATGAAGAGGAAATAGGCAGTCTACCTGAAAAAGAATTCAGAATAATGATGGTAAAGATGATCCAAAATCTTGGAAATAGAATGGAGAAAATACAAGAAACATTTAACAAGGACCTAGAAGGACTGAGAAAATATTTGAAGAGATTATAGCATTTAAAGTGATAAAAGAGAAAAACCTACAACCAAGATTACTCTACCCAGTAAGGCTCTCATTCAGATTGGACGGGAGTCCCATACAGGATAAATCCAAGGAGAAACACGCCAAGACACATATTAATCAATCAAAAATTCAATACAAAGAACAAATATTAAAAGCATCAAGGGAAAAACAACAAGTAACACATAAGGGAATCCCCATAAGGTTAACAGCTGATCTTTCAGCAGAAACTCTGCAAGCCAGAAGGGAGTGGCAGGACATATTTAAAGTGATAAAAGAGAAAAACCTACAACCAAGATTACTCTACCCAGTAAGGCTCTCATTCAGATTGGACGGAGGAATTAAAAGCTTTACAGACAAGCAAAAGCTAAGAGAATTCAGCACCACCAATCCAGCTTTACAACAAATGCTAAAGGAACTTCTCTCGGGAGAAAACACAAGAGAAGGAAAAGACCTACAATCGTAAACCCAAAACAATTAAGAAAACGGTAATAGGAACATACATATCAATAATTACCTTAAATGTAAATGGATTAAATGCTCCAACCAAGAGACATAGACGGGCTGAATGGATACAAAAATAAGACCTGTATAGGGCTTCCCTGGTGGCGCAGTGGTTGAACGTCCTCCTGCCGATAGAGGGGACATGGGTTCGTGCCCCGGTCCGGCAGATCCCACATGCCGCAGAGTGGCTGGGCTCATGAGTCATGGCCGCTGAGCCCCTGCGCGTCCGGAGCCTGTGCTCCGCAACGGGGAGAGGCCACAGCAGTGAGAAGCCCACGTACCGCAAAAAAAAAAAATAAGACCCATATATATGCTGTCTACAAGAGACCCACTTCAGACCTAGGGACACATACAGACTGAAAGTGAGAGGATGGAAAATGATATTCCATGAAAATGGAAATCGAAAGAAAGCTGGAGTAGCAATTCTCATATCAGACAAAATAGACTTTAAAAAAAAGACTATTACAAAGGACAAAGAAGGACACTACATAATGATCAAGAGAATCAATACAAGAAGATATAACAATTGTAAATATTTATGCACCCAACATAGGAGCACCTCAGTACATAAGGCAAATACTAACAGACATAAAAGGGGAAATCGACAGTAACAATCATAGTAGGGGAATTTAACACCCCACTTTCACCAATGGACAGATCATCCAAAATGACAATAAGGAAACACAAGCTTTAAATGATACATTAAACAAGATGAACTTAATTGATATTTATAGGACATTCCATTCAAAAACAACAGAATACACATTCTTCTCAAGTGCTCATGGAACAATCTCCAGTATAGATCATATCTTGGTTCACAAATCAAGCCTTGTTAAATTCAAGAAAATTGAAATCATATCATGTATGTTTTCTGACCACAACGCTATGAGACTAGATATCAATTACAGGAAAAAATCTGTAAGAAATACAAACACATGAAGGCTAAACAACACACTACTTAATAACCAATAGATCACTGAAGAAATCAAAGAGGAAATCAAAAATTATCTAGAAACAAATGACAATGAAAACAGAATGACCCAAAACCTATGGGATGCAGCAAAAGCAGTTCTAAGAGGGAAGTTTATAGCTATACAAGCCTACATTAAGAAACAAGAAACAACTCAAATAAACAACCTAACCTTACACCTAAAGCAATCAGAGGAAGAACAAAAAACCCCCAATGTTAGCAGAAGGAAAGAAATTATAAAGATCAGATGAGAAATGAAAAAGAAATGAAGGAAATGATAGCAAAGATTAATAAAACTAAAAGCTGGTTCTTTGAGAAGTTGAACCATTATAGCAGAGGGAGGAACACTCCCAAACTCATTCTACGAGGCCACCATCACCCTGATACCAAAACCAGACAAAGATGTCACAAAGAAAGAAAACTACAGGCCAATATCACTGATGAACATAGATGCAAAAATCCTCAACAAAATACTAGCAAACAGAATCCAACAGCACAATAAAAGGATCATACACCATGATCAAGTGGGGTTTATCGCAGGAATGCAAGGAGGATTCTTCAATACATGCAAATCAACCAATGTGATACACCATATTAACTAACTAAAGGAGAAAAACCATCTGATCATCTCAATAGATGCAAAGAAAGCTTTCGACAAAATTCAACACCCATTTATGATAAAAACCCTCCAGAAAGTAGTCTTAGAGGGAACTTACCTCAACATAATAAAGGCGATATATGACAAACCCACAGCCAACATTGTCCTCAATGGTGAAAAACTGAAACCATTTCCACTAAGATGAGGAACAAGACAAGGTTGCCCACTCTACCACTATTATTCAACAGAGTTTTGGAAGTTTTAGCCACAGCAATCAGAGAAGAAAAAGAAATAAAAGGAACACAGGGCTTCCCTGGTGGCGCAGTGGTTGAGAGTCTGCCTGCTGATGCAGGGGACACTGGTCTGGGAAGATCCCACATGCCGCGGAGCAGCTGGGCCCGTGAGCCATGGCCACTGAGCCTGCGTGCCTGGAGCCTGTGCTCTGCAACGGGAGAGGCCACAGCAGTGAGAGGCCCGCATACTGCAAAAAAAAAAAAAAAAAAAAAAAAAAAAGAATCCAAATCAGAAAAGAAGAAGTAAAGCTGTCACTGTTTGCAGATGACATGATACTACACATAGAGAATCCTAAAGATGGCAGCAGAAAACTACTAGAGCTAATCTATGAATCTGGTAAAGTAGCAGGATACAAAATTAATGCACAGAAATCTCTTGCATTCCTATACATTAATGATGAAAATTCGGAAAGTGAAATTAAGAAAACACTTCCATTTACCACTGCAACCAAAAGAATAAAATATCTAGGAATAAACCTACCTAAGGAGACAAAAGACCTGTTTGCAAAAAATTGTAAGACACTGATGAAAGAAATTAAAGATGATACAAATAGA
>NC_041224.1:15645253-15646353 GCF_002837175.3 Physeter macrocephalus
CCTAACACCATACACAAAAATAAATTCACAATGGGTTAAAGACCTACATGTAAGGCCAGACACTATCAAACTCTTAGAGGAAAACATAGGCAGAACACTCTATGACATAAATCACAGCAAGATCCTTTTTGACCCATCTCCTAGAGAAATGGAAATAAAAACAAAAATAAACAAATGGGACCTAATGAAACTTAAAAGCTTTTGCACAGCAAAGGATACCATAAACAAGACCAAAAGACAACCCTCAGAATGGGAGAAAATAGTTGCAAATGAAGCAACTGACAAAGGATTAATCTCCAAAACATACAAGGGACTCATGCAGGTCAATATCAAAAAAACAAACAACCCAATCCAAAAATGGGCAGATATTTCTATTTCTTGGGAGAAACAGACATTTCTCCAAAGAAGATATACAGATTGCCAACAAACACATGAAAGAATGCTCAACATCATTAATCATTAGAGAAATGCAAATCAAAACTACAATGAGATATCATCTCAAACCGATCAGAATGACCATCATCAAAAAATTACAAACAACAAATGCTGGAGAGGGTGTGGAGAAAAGGGAACCCTCTTGCACTGCTGTTGGGAATGTAAATTGATACCACCACTGCGGAGAACAGTATGGAGGCTCGTTAAAAAACTAAAAACAGAACTACCATATGACCCAGCAATCCCACTCCTGGGCATATACCCTGAGAAAACCATAATTCAAAAAGAGTCATGTACCACAATGTTCACTGCAGCTCTTTTTACAATAGCCAGGACATGGAAGCAATATTACTCAGCAATAAAAAGGAATGAAACTGAGTTATTTGTAGTGAGGTGGATGGACCTAGAGACTGTCATACAGAGTGAAGTAAGTCAGAAAGAGAAAAACAAATACCATATGCTAACACATATATATGGAATCTAAAAGAAAAAGAAAAAAAATGATCAGATGAATCTAGGGGCAAGACAGGAATAAAGATGCAGACCTACTAGAGAATGGACTTGAGGATATGGAGAGGGGGAAGGATAAGCTGGGACAAAGTGAGATAGTGGCATGGACATATATACACTACCAAACGTAAAACAGATAGCTAGTGGGAAGCAGC
>NC_041224.1:15646446-15658653 GCF_002837175.3 Physeter macrocephalus
CAAGAGGGAAGAGATATGGGAACATATGTATATGTACAACTGATTCACTTTGTTATAAAGCAGAAACTAACACTAATTGTAAAGCAATTATACTCCAATAAAGATGTTAAAAAAATTTTTTTAAAGAAAAAGAAAAAGGACAGACAGAACCCTAGGACAAATGGTAAAAGCAAAGCTATACAGACACTTTCACACAAAGAAGCGTACACATACACACTCATGAAAAGAGGAAAAGGCAAAAAATATATATATCTATATACAAAAAAAAGGAAGAGAGCAACCAAAGCAATAAACAAATCTACTAATGATAATTAACTCTAAATACTAAACTAAGTTCAACATAAAACCAGAAACAAATCAGATGCAGAAAGCAAACCCCAAGTCTACAGTTGCTCCCAAAGTCCACCGCCTCAATTTGGGATGATTCGTTGTCTATTTAGGTATTCCACAGATGCAGGCATATTAAGTTGATTGTGGTGATTTAATCTGCTGCTCCTGAGGCTGCTGGGAGAGATTTCCCTTTCTCTTCTTTGTTCGCACAGCTCCTGGGGTTCAGCTTTAGATTTGGACCCGCCTCTGCGTGTAGATCCCCTGAGGGCATCTGTTCTTCCTCCAGACAGGACAGGTGTTAAAGGAGTAGCTGATTAGGGGTCTCTGGCTTACTCAGGCAGTGGGGAGGGCAGGGTACGGAATGCGCCATCTGTTCTCCCGGGGAAGTTGTCCCTGGATCCCGGGACCTGGCAGTGGCGGGCTGCACAGGCTCCTGGGAGGGGAGGTGTGGATAGTGACCTGTGCCTCGTTTAGGCGGTGCTCTGAATCCCCTCTCCTCGCGCACCCCGAAACAATGGTCCCTTGCCTCTTCGGCAGGTCCAGACTTTTTCCCGGACTCCCTCCTGGCTAGCTGTGGCGCACTAGCCCCTTCAGGCTGTGTTCACGCAGCCAACCCCCGTCCTCTCCCTGGGATCTGACCTAAGCCCGAGCCTCAGCTCCCAGCCCCCGCCCGTCCCTATTCTTTTGTCTCTGTTTTTTCTTTTTTCTTTTGCCCTACCCAGGTATGTGGGGGAGTTTCTTGCCTTTTGGGAGGTCTGAGGTCTTCTGCCAGCATTCAGTAGGTGATCTGCAGGAGTTGTTCCACATGTAGATGTATTTCTGATGTTTTTGTGGGGACGAAGGTGATCTCGTCTTATTCCTCTGCCATCTTGAAGGTCTCTCTACCATTTCATTTCTACTTCCTCATTGTGCTTGGAAATCATTCCCTTTCTCCCACCCCTACTGTCAGTGTCCTAAGTCATGTTTGTCTTCATTTCTCCTGAAAACTAGTATAACAGATCCCTGACTGGTCTCTAAACTTGCAGTCTCATACATTCTAGGTTATCTTCCACATTCAGCCAGAGATTTCTAATAAAATACGAAAGCAACCATACCATTTCCTTTTTTAAATCCTTGGGATAGTTTGCTATAAATAAATCCAAATTCCTTATCTCAGCATTTAAAGCTCTTCATGTTCTAGCCTCTTCCAACCTTTCCAGCTTCATCTCAAACATTCTAGAGACCATATGCTGTGTTCCACTGTGCTCTTTTTAATCCCAAGAACTTTGCAGGTTATGTCCTTTTACCTAGAAAAGTCCTACTCATCTTTCAAAGCAGTTCAAAAATCGCCTTTTCTAGAAAGACATTCCCGATGTTTCTTTCCATTTAGAATGAAGTGTTACTCCCTCTGTATACCCACTCTTATTTACTTTTCTGCTTATTATTACTGTGTTTATATCCACCTTTTTCATCAGCTACCTGAAGCTGCTAGAAAATATCACAGAAGGTATAGAGTACATTCCTCTATGTACATTCCTCTAGAAAGAAAGGCTTTGTACTCCATTTCAAGCTTAAATTCTAGCTATATTGTATAGTTTTCCACCAAATAGTTCATAATACCAAGTTGCCACATAGCTACATGAAGAAGGTGTATAATTTTTAGAATGATTATGTAGATATAGAGAAGTTGAGCCTCTTCCTCAAGAAGCCTAATGATCTGGAGGTTTCCAGTAGTGGACCAGAAGCATGTACCCCATGACTAATGTTCTCTAGTGAACTCTACCCTCAAGATTATGCTGATCTGAAATTCAATAATATTATGGATGTAGTTCTCAAATTTCCTTCTAGACAAGAAAGAAAGAATGAACTTTGGAGATTAAAATCAAATAGTGACATTATTCCCCTATGGTGTTTTGGGTTTTTTCCCCATTCTTTCATTCAAAATACACACACACACACACACACACACACACACACACACACGCACAGAGTTCATGATGTTAAAGACTATTCAATTTTTTTTTAGGAAAAACATATTCAATACATCACAGACTGAAGTAGAGGTAGTTGCTCTAAAGCTGTGGTTCTCAAAGGGGGTAACTTTGCTCCTCACGATGTATTTGAAAATGTCTGGAGATGTTTTTAATTGTTACAAGTTACATCCAGGGGGTAGAGGTCAGGAATGTTACTTACAATGAACAGAACAGCTCCCCACAACACAGAATTCTCTAGTCCAGAATGTGAATAGCACCAAGGTTGGGAAACACTGTTCCATAGGAAGAGTACTCAGAACTGCAAAAGGATATAGAAAAGAAATCTGACGAAGAGTGAGAGCTTGGGAGATGCTTTTCTGAGTGATGGATGCTTGAGATCTGAAAGCCTGGGAGGAGAAAAAGGAGCTGAGTAGGTGGGTGGTGATGGAGGGAGAAAAGTGATAGTGTTCCAAGTAGAGGACCCACAGGTGCTAAGTCCCTAGGGTGCGTGTCTCATCACGTGACAGAAGGGTTTGGCTGAAGTGCCAAAAGAAGGAGAGAGAAGTAAATGTTGAAGTTGTAAAGACAGCCAATGTCAATCATGCCAGTACTTACAAGGATGGTTTAGGATCTTGTTCTCTATCCTACAGCAGTAAAAGGCCATCGAAGGGTTTCTAAGGAAAGAGACTGGCTATACAAAGATTAAACTGAATTTAGAAAAGATCTCTCTGGCTGCAGGGTAGAGAAGATCTTGAAGGAGAAGTTGGATGAGTGCAGGAGGACAGTATGACCATCTGGGGAAGAGATGATAGTATCTTGGACCAGGATGGCGGCGGCAGAGACGGAGACAAGCGAGTCCATGTGAGGTGCAGCTTGACAGGAATTTGTGATGGGCTGGTTCTGGAGGGTGAGGGCGAGTGAAGTGTCAAGGATGATGCTGTGGATCTAACACAGCCTCTCTCTTTGATGGATGCTGCTGGCAGGAGAGGGAGTGGATTAGGTTTGGCAGAGGAAGAGCTGGAGCTGGTTTTAAACATACTGATGTATAGAGACACAAGCAGGAATACCAGTCAGGGAGCTGGGACCCTGGGTCCGGAGTGCAGAGGAAATGACTGAGGTTGTTTAGGAAGAGATAACAGGGAAAGAGAGGGTGAACTGATAACAGGGAAGACGGGATTGTGAACTGCAGCTGCCTCTGTTATTTGCATGTGATTCTCATCTGCTGTCTGTTTCTGTCACATCTGCCTCACGCAGTCATGCCTTCCAGCTTACTGCCCGCATTTCTCTCACTGCGGAGCCACTAGTGTTTGCCTTCTGCGTTGCTGGTTCATTTGTTGTCGTGCCCGACTGCTCATTTACTTTCCGGCCAGCATTTCTCTGTTTACTTATTTGTGTCGAAGGAAAAAACAACAACAACAACCCTCAACCTCCTTTGTAGTTTGTATAGCATTTATGGTCTCTCTTCGTCCCTTCATGCTGCTAACAACCAGAGTAGATTAATCAATGGCTTTCCTCCATATCTGGTTTCTCTTAGAGTCAGCTTTCACATTTGTGCCCTCTCTACATTCACAGACATTTAAAAATAAAGTTTCCTTTTGGCTATTTCATGGTCTGGGGTAAACAGCTCAGGAATTTCATTTCACCAAGTGAATCTGGAACAGTTCAAATGGCCCTGTCTCTCTCCACCATGCTCCACTGTCTCTGAAAGTCACTGCCCTCCAGAATACATCTCGCCTTGGTTTTATTTCTCCCTGGTCCACGAAAGCCAGAAAGACAGATTAACTATGGTTTGTAAAGGTTATGTTGTCTATGTGACTGTGAGAGCACAAGATTAATACAGAAAAGTCTCATGTCTCCCCCAGATGGGAAGTGTTTTCAGGGTTTACCTCCAGCCATAGAACAGGGCATGAAGGATGATTTTCAAGGTGTTAAGTCCATGGTTCTCAACCCTAGAGGTACCTCAGAAATACCTATGACAACTTAAAAAATTATACGTGCATAGAGACCCCATTCTAAGAACTTATTCCTAAGCTCTGAGAAGGGGTACGTTCATCCAAATTTTAAAAGGCTGCACAGGGGATTCTGAAACTGATAGCCTAAGAGATTTAAGTGACACCCACCCAAGCCAAGCACACGAGACGTCACTGGAAAAAGCAGTCACCCACCAGCAGTCAGCATCTACTAGTAGTGTCTAAATAGGCTAGCCGGGGCCTAGCAATCATGAGAAGGAGAATCGTGGAATGAATTCCAAAGCAGAAAGGGCAAACCCCAAGTCACAAGAGCCAGAAGCGGGAAAACTGGTTATCTGGGCATCGCCAGCACACGCTCTTCTAACCACGAACTCAATCAGGTGTAGAGACACCTTTAACTAGAAGCAAGTAGCCAGGGCAGAGCAGCAGAACCACG
Organism: Physeter macrocephalus; assembly: GCF_002837175.3. Classification (NCBI taxonomy): domain Eukaryota; kingdom Metazoa; phylum Chordata; class Mammalia; order Artiodactyla; family Physeteridae; genus Physeter; species Physeter macrocephalus. The sequence continues at coordinate 15,651,135 of NC_041224.1, forward strand.
GCTTTAGTGAAGCGTCTGTGTGCGCTACGTGGAGGGGTAGAGTTGAGTAAGAAGAAAAAGTTCTAGAAATAAAAGAGTGCAGAAGCTCAAAGACGAAAGTTGAGTAAACAGTAAGTATGGATGGTAAGAGCTCCCATCATAATTATAAATTAAATTTCTACTGCCATAGGCCAATAAAGGTTTTGGCCTTTTTTATTTGTTTTAAGCTTCTCTGCTATTATTATTCACCTTTCTTCCCTATCCTTCCTAGTTTTCACAAGGAAAATGAGGCCAAATGTTTTAGAAATGAGACTAGGAGTCCTACCTCTAATCTATTTTAAATTTGTATCCTAGAGCTAAAAATTGACTGCATTACTGAAATGTCAAAAATGATCCTATCTGAATATTACATTCTGAAATAGAAAATAACATATATCCCTAAGAGCCCTCAGCAGTATTATAAAACGGCATTATATTTAAATTTAGTAATATTTTATGGAGAAATAATAAAATAAACTGGCAAGTCATTAGAATGGGCAAACAAGCTTTAAAGACATTTCAATTTCTCAAAAATCCTGCATATTTCTAGGATCTGTGATAAATAAGAAATTGTCACTTTGCTAATTATAGCATTATAAATTAAGTCTCACAGACTTTGCAAAGCAAGAGAAGGAAGAGAAAACGGATCGATGAGAATCCTACTTCTCCTCAACTTAAACTTTTTCTCATGTCAACTCGGCTTTCTTCCAAATGAAACCAATGTCTCCCTGTCAGATGCATTTCCTAGGCACAGTTGGGAGGGTGCTATTATGGATAATTAAACAGGAAAATGGAAACCCATGCTTTTCTTCTACAAACATCAACTAGCAAGTCAATTAATGAAGTTGTTGTTTGAGAGGCTCTGTTTTCTCTTACTGGTTATGGCAAAGGAACCCAGCTCAAGGCACAGCCAAGAGTGTCTTTTCTTAAGACAGCCTAACCCTGTCTCTCAGGGTTACGCAGAGCTGGGCCCAGCCTGAAGATGGTGGCCGAGGCTCACATGCTCAGCTCACTTTCAGTCCATTTCTCTTCTCTGATCTGTGCCGAGAGACAAGAGTGAAAATCTGGAGGAAGAGTTCAGATCCAACATTGAAGGGAAGCCCCAGAGAAATTCATCGCTTTGCAGTAGTGCAGACAGGAAAACCTACCAAGAACAGGTTCACCTTCTGCCCCCAAGGAAGCCAGGTTACATATTTACAGGTGTGTGAAGAAGAGCATGATCTTTATAGATGTGGAAGAGGAAGATAGGAGAGAACCTTGGTCTCATGACAGCTCATCTCTAAAAATCTCCAATGGAAAGAAAACTCCCTGTCGTGGTTGCCTGCCCTGTGGCTTAGAGCCCTGTGATTCTATCTGGGTGGACAGAGAAAGCCAAACGACAGAAAGTACTATAGACATAAATAGGAGGAAGGGGAGGCAAATGAGCTCTGCAGGCCCCTCAAAGGATGGCTTGTGACCTCTAGTTTGAGGAACACGGATACAGGAAAGTCTAAGAGGCTTCCAAACGTATAGGAGACACACACTGCACTCCAGCTGAGCAAGATCCACCCTCGAATGTACCAACAAAGCTAAATTGAATATGAATTAGCAGTGGCCCAAGAGCTCATGGGCCAAGTGAAATTTTGTTTTGGTAAAGTAAAAACTTTAATAAAATTGAACATTAAGATCCAAGGCAGCCAAGCCATGCTCCTCAGGCCCACAGAACCCAGAACCAAGCAAAGGACTTGGGCTCTTTGTAGCTACGTTTGAAAGGCAGATTGAGGCCTAGCTGTCCTGCCACCTTGCTCAACCATTCTGCCTGTGAAAGCTGTTTTGAAATTTTAAGTTCAGGATCTGAAGGGCCTGGTATATAACAAAGAGAACGGCAGGTCAAGAAACTAGCAAATGCTCCCAATTAGAATCATGTTTGTAGCTGACACAAGTGACTGTATGGTGGAATTAAAGGATGCCAAGGTGACCTTTTAGCCAAAATATATCCAGACATCCTGACCTGTACCTGCAATCCCAGCACTGTACATTCATTCATTTGGGTCTAGCCTTTTTAGTGTTTAAGAGTTCCTTACGAGGACTTCCCTGGTGGCGAAGTGGTTAAGAATCCGCCTGCCCCTGCAGGGGACACGGATTCAAGCCCTACTCTGGGAAGATCCCACATGCCGCGGAGCAACTAAACCCGTGCACCACAACTACTGAGCCTGCGCTCTAGAATCCGCATGTCACAACTACTGAAGCCAGCGCGCCTAGAGCCCGTGCTCCGCAACAAGAGAAGCCACCGCAGTGAGAAGCCCGCGCACCGCAAAAAGAGCAGCCCCCGCTCGCCACAACTAGAGAAAGCCCGCGTACAGCAACAAAGACCCAACGCAGCCAAAAATAAATTAATTAATTAATAAATTTAAAAAAAAGAGTTCCTTATGAAAAGACAAACACTCCTGGAATATATAGCACCACTAAGCAAGGCACTGAGAGATGGGAGAAGTGGGGATGGAAACTGGACCAGGCAGGTGCTGTATTTTAAGTGACAGCCAACTTTTTCAGTAAAGGGACAGATAGTAAATATTTTAGGCTTTCCACGTCCATCACAACTACTCACTTCTGCCACTACAGTGTGAAATCAGCCAGAAACAACATGCAGATAAGCAAGTGTGGCTGTATTCCAATAAAACTTAATTTAGGGACACTGAAATGTAAATTCCATGTAATTTCCACGTGTCATGACACATTCTTCCTCTTCTGATTTTTTTCCCCGAACAGTCAGCAGGTCATAGTTTGCTGATCCCTGCTAGATTAGGAGATAAAACTCACAAAATAACTCTCCCTGACTTCAGTTCTAACTGGAATATATCAACTATAACTAGCTACTGAGCTCCTGAGACAGAAATGGGTCAAGACGCCACACAACTATAATATTCACGCTAAAGTCTTCTATTAATAAAATATGCCCTTTTCATTGAATTTGGAAGATGCTGTTCATTTAATTATGGATAAAGAATGGCTTGCGTTATGACCTCCGGAGTATCTTTAGGCATTATTTTCTCCATTTGTGACTGAAGATGCTAATTACTGTTATTTCTTTCCCTCCCGGGCATTTCTCTCAAATTAATTAATGGTCACACATATTAATGTTGTAAACGTACTAAGAAACTTGGAGAGTGATCATTTTGTAAATCCACTTAAGAAAAAACAAATGCGCATGAAGCAAGACGTGACGTGCAAAATATTTGTAGTTCCTTGAATGATAACCATTCAGTTAACGTAACTACCTATGCTAACACGTCCCATCTTTTCAACTTTCTGTCTTTTCTTCCTTTCAAAAGAACTTTAGGGAAACGGCTATGCTGTCCTCTTTGATCCGGGCTCGCAGCAGTCCTTTTACGTGCACTTGGATATCCCCCATCCTTCCCCTACAGTGGCTACTGCCAAACTTGTATAGTATTCTCAACTCTCTACCCCACTCTATTCAAGAATGCTCAGTAAATGACCTTACTCCAAATCTCAGACAAAAAGTTCAAGCTAGAATTTCTTCAACTTTGTTGCCTCAACCCCAAATTAATGATGTCTACTTCATCAGAATCACCGTTCCTCTAGTCTCAGATACAATTAAGATCTTCTGTCCAAAGTCAATATCTCCACCTGTACTCAGGATCCTCTTCCCTTCTGTTCTCATGGGACCCCGTGCCACGTTTCTCTGTATTTTCCAACTGCTCTTCTCTCATTTCTCTAGCGGTTTATAAATATGTTCCCATCGTCTGAGATAAAACTCCCTCGACCCTGAGTCTTCTCTTTGGCCGTTTAGTCTTAGCATCTTTCTACTTACCTTAGAGCCAAGCTTCTTGAAATAATGCTGTATATTTATATTCTCTACTTTTCTATGTCCAATCCATCTCTGAGGCCACTATAATCTGACTTCTCAGAAACTGCCCAGGTAAAAGTTTTCAGTAACTTCATAATCATCAAATCCAGAGTTATTTTCATCTGGAATTTATTGCAAGTGCTGTTAGAGAAGGACCTAATAATGTATTTTTCTATATGACTGGACAATTATTCTTATACTATTAAATGCAATCTCAATCAAAATCCCAACAGGCTTTTGCAATGAGTTTGACAAGCTTTCCCTAAATGTTAAACATGGAAGAGTAGAGACTAAAAATATTCAAAAGATTTTAAAGATTAAGACGACCAGCTACCAAACACTTAAGTCCCAGTAAAACTATCATAATTAAAACAGCATGACATGGGTACAGCAATAAACTATTTTAGGCTTCACATTCTTTGTGGCTCTGTATTATCTGCTACTGTGAACAACTCCCTCTCTTTTGAGTCCCTCTCTCTTCGTTCCTATAAAATTTCCCTACTGGAGTTGGCTCATACCTCTCACTCCTCTGTCCCCTTTCCTCCTTCCTTTTCTTCTATCTATTCCAAAGATACTGGTTCAAATGTCTTCTTTTCTTACTGTAAACACTCCTCAGGGAAAGCTCAGAATTTGTCATGGTTTTAACTATCACTGTCTGGCCAACACTATTTCTCTGCTCCCTTCCCAAATAAGATTGTTTCAAGTTTTAGATAACCACGCTTTCTCTACTTCCTCAATCATTACAGAAAAGTACACTGCTAAGGTTGCCAATGACCTCTGTGTTGCCAAATTCGTTGCATACTTTTTCCACTCATATTATTCTATCACTTTGTAGTTTTCCCCACAGTTGGTCACTCTCTCCTTCTTTTAAATCCTGTCCTCTGGGAATTCCCTGGCGGTCTAGTGGTTAGGACTCCATGCTTCCACTGCAGGGGGCACAGGTTTGATCCCTGGTCAGTCAGGGAACTAAGACACTGCATGCTGTGCAGCGCAGCTGAAAAAAAAAAAATGTCCACTTTTGGATTCTGTAATATGACTCCGATCTGGCGCCCCTCTAATCTCTTTGGTCACTCCTCAATTATTCAAAAAGAGTTCCTGTATTTTATTTTTTCTTCAAAATGTTGAAGAGTTCAGTCCTGAGCATTCTCTTCTTTTTCTTCTTTGTACATTTCCTAAGTGGGTAATCTCATTGTCGCAGCTTTAGATTCCTATGTCTCCCAGCTTATAACTCCTAAACTCTAGCCTAAACTCCTGCACTCAGCTTCCAACTCATAAACTCATATATCTAACTGCCCACCTGACATCTCCACTTTGACTTCTCACAGGTGGCTTAACCATCAAGGGTTGCCAGAAAAATAACTCATATAAACAAAAAAGGATGTTTTAGTATTAGTATGCAATATTTGTCACAGACGTATACTAAAACATTATTCATGGTTGATCTAAAATTCAAATTTAATCAGGCATGTTTTTTATGTGCTAACTTGGCAACAATAGCTGAACTTATGTCCAAAACGGAACTCTTGATTTTTCCTTCCCTTACCCTTCAAACCACTCTCTTTCCATTGTCTCATTTTTTTTTTCTTTTTTAATTTTTTTGGCCACACAGCACGGCGTGCGGGATCTTACTGCCCCATCCAGGGATCGAACCTGCTCCCCCTGCAGTGGAAGCTCAGAGTCTTAACCACTGGACCGCCAGGGAAGTCCCCACATTTTCTTAATTTTAGTAGATAGCACCACTTTAAAAAAAATTTTTTATTTTATTTGTTTTATTATTTTTGGCTGCATTGGGTCTTCATTGCTGCGCGCGAGCTTTCTCTGGTTGCGGTGAGCTTTCTCTCATTGCAGTGGCTTCTCTTGTTGCTGGACACGGGCTCTAGGCATGCGGGCTCAGTAGTTGTGGCTCGCAGGCTCTAGAGCACAGGCTCAGTAGTTGTGGCTCATGGGTTAGTTGCTTCGCGGCCTGTGGGATCTTCCTGGACCAGGGCTCGAACCTGTGTCCCCTGCACTGGGAGGCAGATTCTTTTTTTTTTTTTTTTTTTGGGGGGTGGGGGCTACGCGGGCCTCTCACTGTTGTGGCCTTTCCCGTTGCGGAGCACAGGCTCCGGACGCGCAGGCTCAACGGCCATGGCTCACGGGCCCGGACGCTCCACGGCACTGGGGGGGTGGGGGCTACGCGGGCCTCTCACTGTTGTGGCCTTTCCCGTTGCGGAGCACAGGCTCCGGACGCGCAGGCTCAACGGCCATGGCTCACGGGCCCAGACGCTCCACGGCACGTGGGATCTTCCCGGACCGGGGCACGAGCCCGCGTCCCCTGCATCGGCAGGCGGATTCTCAACCACTGCGCCACCAGGGAAGCCCTGGGAGGCAGATTCTTTCTCAACCACTGCGCCACCAGAGAAGTCCTATAGCACCACTCTTTACCCAGTTCCTGAAGCTATAAACCCGAAGGGATCAAATTTGATTTTTGTTTTTTCTTCACCTATCACATCAAGTTCATCAGCAAGTCCCGTCAATTCTCTCTCCAAATGTATCTCAAATTAGGCACTCGTCTCCACCCCAGGGCCACCGCTGTCTCTTACCTAGACTAATTCAATAGGCCTCTTATCACTGCCCCCACTTTTACATTGCCCCTTACTAATCTATTCTCTGCAGAGCAGCTAGAGAAACTAGTTTAATACCTAAATGAGAGCATTTATCCCTCTGCTTCAAATCCTTCAGTGGCTTCTGACTGCACTTCAAATAAAATAACACACTTCACTCTGGCCTATAGAACTCTGAACGACTGGCACCTGACTCTCTCTGAGCTCACCTCTCCACTCTGCTATGATTCGCTAGCCATGCTGGCCTCCTTCACTTCCTAGAACACTCCAAGCTTCTTCACACATTGGTACCTTAAAGATGTGGTTTTTCTCCTCCTGGAATACTCTCCTGTCCCTGTTCTCTGCCTCCTGGTTATCCTTGAGACCTCAGATTAAATGACACTGACTCTGGGAAGTCCTCCTAAACAGTCTCCCCAACCCCATTATCCTCCCTCATTTTACTCTGTTACTTTCCTTCATAGCACTTACCAGCACCTACTAATTTATTTACTCACTTATCTTTGCCCCACAAGATTTTGAACTCCGATCATAGGATCACAGACCATCCTGTTCTGTTCACTATCCATAAACAATGCCTGGGAACTTAGTGCACCCTCAAAAATCACTGAATAAATAAGTGAGTGACTTCCAAGTTTGCTTCTATGGTGCCAGACCCATATGTCTAACGTCCTTTGCCAGCTCAACAATTTCTCTCAAGTGCCTATAAGATAAAGTCCACAATGCTTCGTCAGGCTTTTCAGGATTCATACTGAAATATTTCAACTTCCTTGAATGTATCCAGGGCTCTGTAATGTCTTTGCATACATGTTTCTCTCTCTGCCTAGCCTGTCCCTCTCACCTCCTATCTGTCTGACCAGTGAAATGCACTTTTCAAGATTCTTCCCAAGTGTCCCATCTTCTTGGAAGTCTTCTCACACCACCCTCAACCACTCTTATTTTATGCTGTCATATTCTGCACATACCCCTAATTTTTTTTTTGCGGTACACGGGACGGGCCTCTCACTGTTGTGGCCTCTCCCGTTGCGGAGCACAGGCTCCGGACGCGCAGGCT
>NC_041224.1:15658866-15689463 GCF_002837175.3 Physeter macrocephalus
CTCACTGTTGTGGCCTCTCCCGTTGCGGAGCACAGGCTCCGGACGCGCAGGCTCAGCGGCCATGGCTCACGGGCCCAGCCACTCTGCGGCATGTGGGGTCTTCCCGGACCGGGGCACGAACCCGTGTCCCCTGCATCGGCAGGCGGACTCTCAACCACTGCGCCACCAGGGAAGCCCCATACCTCTATTAATGGCTAACATTTACTGAGCATTTTCCACAGGTCATTAGCTGTAATAAGTTTATAAGTATTCTACACAGTTTAATCTTTACCATAACCCTATGAGATTTATTATTATGAGACTTATTATTATTAGATTTATTATTAGTGTCCCCATATTACAGAAAAGGAAACTGAGACAAAGAGAGGCTGGTAACTTAACCTAAGGCTGAGGAACTGCTTTGTGTGAGGCCGGGAGGGGCACCTACATAAAGGGACTCTGGAGCCTATGACCTTCATGACTATTCCCTACTGCCCTGCCAAGCACTCAACAAACTGTAGTACTTGTTTTCATATACCTTATATTTCCTTATATTTATTTCCCCATTGGATTGTGAGCCTCTCATGGGCAAGCCAGTATCAAAATCACCTTTTAAAATCTAGCTAAATGTTCATGGAATAGTTACTAAAGGCCTTAGTTTATAATTGTGCCAAGTACTTTGCCTACATGATATTTGAATGGGCTTTAAAAATGAAGATCTAAGGAATTTAGAAGAGACAGACTGGTCTCTCAGAATATTTTCAACGGGCAAGCAATTCAGTATACTAGTACATTAATTTTTAAATTAATGTTATTTAAAGTTATTTAAAGTTATTTTTAGCATACTTAATATGTAACTGGCTTTACCACTCAAATAAGCATAAGTAAATGTAAGTGCCTCAAAAGAGGAATGGAGCTTTTGTAATCATTAAGCATTTTATGTCTCTTAAGGCATACACAAATATGTTATATTCACTCTAGCTGTTCTTCGTAACTCATAATTAGTATTGCTGCCACCGGATGGAGTAGGAAGTTATTTAAATGATATTTCTTAAGAAGCACAGAAAGAAAGAAATCTCTTCAGCTAAACTATTTTTCTTTCCATATGTACCCTAACCACCACCCTGACATTCACATACATTCATACACATACACACATATACACACATTCCCCTAAACCATTACATATGAGTTGCTCCTTGGGTTAAAGCATTAAAGGATGCCATTACAGTGCAAAACTGGGGACTTCTCTGGTGGTTCAGTGGTTAAGAATCCACCTTCCAATGCAGGGGACACGGGTTCGATCCCTGGTCGGGGAACGAAGATCCCACGTGCCGAGGGGCGACTAAGCCCATGCACCGCAACTACTGAGCCTGTGGGCTCTGGAGCCCGCACGCCACACCACAGAGAAGACCATGCACCACAATGAAGAGCCCACGCAGCCAAACAGAAAAAGAAGTGTCCTCTGAGTCAGCTTAAATAAAAAATTGTAAAACTGTGCAGTAACACAAATGAGCAGAGACAAGGAACATATAAACCCATTTAAATGGTGCCACGCAAGAACTTAATTTATTCAGTTAACTAGTAGGCACCTGGCAAGAATGACGCATTGGACATGTAAAGTTTTGATAAGGTATAAGGGTATGAGGAAAAACGAAGAATGCATGCAGGCCTAGAACTTGGATTACTACATTGGGGCCAGAGTTGGTGAGGTCTACTTTTTAAAATTTAAGAAAAAATTGCACTGTAAACATATGACAGGTAGTATAGCACAGTAGTTAAGAGCAAAAATGAGTTATAAAGTCAAACAGACCTGAACTGGTAATCCTAGATTCCCTAAGTAACAATGAATGGGTTTCTTAAATTCTCTATGCTTTTGTTTATTCAAATATAAAATGAGGATAATACCAACTTACATGGTGGCCATAAGAATTCTACTCCAAAGTCACAGCCTATCATTTTATATATTTCACTCTGATCACAGCACTTGCTAGCCACCTGATATATTCTTTTTTATTTTTCTTTTATTGTCTATGACTACCAGCCCCACACTGGAGTATCAACTCCTTGAGAGCACAGATATTATTTGTCCTGTTCATCACTGCATTCCCAGTATGGGTAATAGTTCCAAGCACTCAATAGATGCTCAGCAGATGGATGATGAATGGAAAGAAGGAATGGAGGGAGGCAGGCAGAGAGGGATGGAAAGAGAGGGAAAGATGAAAAATGGAGCGTACTAAAATAAAACTTCAAAAAACGGTGGAAATGTGCTGATGAACTAAGTAACTATATTAAAACCATTTCTCCCATCATTTAGTATTCTACACGATCACTTTTATGGCCCCATATTTAAATGCATGGATGACCTAACCCAATTTTGAACACTTAATTGTTCCCAGTTTGTTTGTACTATAAATAGCACTATGATGCACATACATACACCTCTGACTATATTTGTTATGTCCTTGTGCACCTGTATGATTTCTTTAGTACGGACTTCTAGAATTGAAACTACTGTGCATTTTTATGTTTATTACACATAATCCCAAACCTCATCCAAAAGTTTCTACTAATTTACACAACCATCAGCAATGTATGGGAACACCTAGTTCCTAACATCTTCACCAACACAGAGAATTATTATTGTTATAAAAGTACATGTCATTGTTTTCATTTGCATTTTGTTATTACTCATGGATATAGAGAATATATATTTTATGTTGTTGTTGTTTTACAAACTGCTGATGGATATTCTTTGCCTATTTTTCTATTGGATATTTTTCTATTTCATATTGATTCCTAAGAGGGTTTTGTCTGTTTTTAGAGTAAGAATGTTAATCCTTCACTATCATATCATACCACAACACTTTTCTCCAATTTGCTTTTTAATTTTAATTGTTTAAATGCCAGACTTAGTCCTAAAGCTCACCCTTTACAATTTGAAATCCTAGTGACCAGAAAAAGTAGACATTCCTTACCACTAATAAAAGTAGCTTTAAGGAAAGGTAACCTACAAACGAGTTAAATAATTTCCACAGTAACAAGAGGAAGAAAAGATGTGAAACTCTAAACTTGAGCTGGGAGACTAAGCGCTACTCAGAGCTCATAAAATATTTCCATGTTAACAAAATACACTGGGGGATACAAGTTGTGTGCTGGAATAAAGGCCGTAATTTTTTAAGATCAAATTTCTTAGAGCACTTGTATTAATATACACCACACATATTTCTCAGAGGAAAAGTAAAAATGAATAAGAGTTGTAAGCATTATATTCTATTTGAAATACACTTGCCTTTAATTATTTAGGGAAAAGCACCTGTCAAAATACATTTCAGACTGTGTCAAGTTCAAACTACTTGAGAACTGCCTAGTAAATTATGGAATGGGATAACTCCTAGTAAATCCATTATATCTTGAATAGATAGAGCAGTTCATCATCTGCAGAAACCCTGAATTTTGATATAATTCTTTAAGAAGTGGGTCATCCCTAGACAAAACGGTTTTATGGCCGTGCTTACCACAAAGGCCCTCCAACATCCTATATCGGTAGTTTTTCTTCCTTCACTTGTCCCGTGAGCCTGAAACTCCTAGTCAAGGAGTGACAAACATGTGGTACATATGTCATTGGTTTCCCTGATAATACCTATGGCTGCTAAAGTTAGCCAATAAAACAATCACTTTTCAGAATAAATCCATTTGCTGCATCGGAACCCTTTTTAACACAGTGCTCCAATAAACTGATGGGAGGTGGCAATCGTGTTTTAGCTCAAGTCCCACTCATCATAGAACGATGACTAATCTTACTTAAACAGTATCTGTATTTTAAATAGGAAGGCTTTAAAGCCTGGAAATCTTTCAAGAGCAAAATGTGTGAAGCCCTAACACTTTGGGCACAGTGGCATTAATGTTTGGAATAGAGACGCTCAGCGTATGCTTCCTTGATCACATGCTGCCCTGCACCTAATTGTAATGTTGTGGCTGGGCCTTTTCAGGCTTCTTACGTCCTAAAGAAGATCACTTGAACGTTAATTCAGAAAGCATGATTATACTTCTCTAACTTTCAAGCCTAGCACTTCAAGTTTCTTCATATATATGTTTAAATATATTTCATGGAAAGAAAAAATTATGCAAATAATATCAGGCATCATGTTACAAAATCAACCATTTCATTACAAATGATATAACTTTTTACTTAATTCTTCTTACCCCCCCATAAGAACAAAAGTGTAGAATTAAAAGTTGTGATACTTTCCCCTTTGCTAACTCTTGGAATGGTCCAGAAATCCTTTCAGTGAATGAGTCCTTACATACACATAAGACAAAAAAATTTATCTCACATTAGCTAGTATGATAAGGTTCCTATTTGTAGATTCAATCCCCCCCCCCAAACTGCTTACTACATGAATCAGGCTTGATTTTAGAGTACATACACTACTGCTGTTGTTGTTTTCCAAATTCTTGAATGTCCCCATTTTTACATAAGATAAAAGCCATTTAGAGAGACTAAGTGACTTGCTGATTAGGTATATAACTATGCAACCTTAGGGTCACATAACTAGAATATGAAATCACTAGGATTTGCCTCAAGCTTTTTGACCCCAAACCTTTGCAAAAACGGAGGTAAAACGTATGGAACAATTGTACAGAGATTAAAAACAGTTAGATTTTAGAATATCACAAAGGTAGGGTACAGCAGCTTAGCGCTAAAAACTGGAAGAGTAAAATAGAAGACAAACTTAAATAGCTTCTCAAAACATAGAGGAAACACTTAAAATACAATACAGTGAGAACATTTTAAAAAAGAAAGTCTGGAGACCCAATATTTAACAGGAAGTCCTAAAAGAGAAGCCTAGAAAAACTAGAGCAGGAGAGGTAACACAAGAACTAACACACAAGAGACTTCCCAGTATCAGAAGAAAGCTCAGTCTGAAATTTGAGAGTATGGATCATATTTTTTGCAAACGCAATGAAGAAGAACCATATTATGATGGTAAAAGTAAAGAAAGAAGTCAATAAGCATTCAGATGGGAGATTTTGCTCCATAAGAGACAAAAAGTGGGCAATCCTGGAAATTGTCCAAAATGTTCAATTCTAAAAGATAAATGAAGCAGCAATAACAGAACTTTAAAAGAAAAAGACAGTATCCCCCAAGTGCTCCTCCTAGCCAGGGGGCTGTCCTGTAAAAGCCACAATCCGTGGGTGGGAGTTCAGATGTAACATAGGTACAAAACTACCCTTTTCCAAACAAACTATCTGAAGATATAGATACCTAATAATGATAAAAGATTAGTCAAAAGTCAGAACTCAAAGGCAAAAAAACACATTTGGAAAGGTCTTATGATGAGCAACTAAACCAAATAAACATCTAGGAAGAAGACTAAATGATAAATTTAAATGTAGTGAGAGCCAAAATATATTAAAGAACTGCTTTTCCTTTGAAACTAATGATGGCTCTTACTGAAAACTGATGCAAATTAATCACAGATTAAATTTTAATAAAATGGGAAGGGGAAAATGAGGAAAAATAAAAGTACCAAATTTCTCATTCATATTCAACAAAGGGGAGTGAAAATATTATTGTTGTGATATTGTGTGATATTTTATTAGTTCAGTAGAGTTAAAATATCTGGTAAGAGTCAAGATCAACATTGTAGCCCTTAGGAAGACAGAAATTGAGGGAAATATTGTCTACCATAAATTGACAGAAATATATAACATCATCTTATGTTGAGTGTAGTAGTTAGCCAGTATTAGAACAAGGTTTAAGAAAAAAATTTGTAAACCACTATGGAACTTCCATAATACCCCTATAGCTAGCTGCATTGAAGGTACTAGCTCTTGGTTTCTAACCATTCTACTCCTTTTCATGTATTACGCTGCACCTCCCTCCCATAAATAGAAAAACATATCCGAAAATTCATGAAAATTCCATGAATCTTAAGGGACCCAAAACGACCTTGAAAAGAAGAATAAATCTGGAGGCCTCACACTTCCTAATTTCAAAACTTACTACAAAGCTATAGTAATCAAAACAGTGTGATCCTGACATAAAGGCACAGACCAAATGGAACAGCATAGAGAGCCCAGAAATAAACCCACATGTGTGTGGTCAAATGATCTTTGATAAGAGTGCCAAGACCACACAATGGGGAAAAGATATTCTCTTCAACAAATAGAGCTGAGAAAACTAGGCATCCAAATGCAAAAGAATGAAGTTGGGCCCTTAACTTACAACATATATAAAATTTAACTAAAAATAGATTGAAGTCTGATATAAGGCCTAAAACTATTATTAAACTCCTAGGAAAAGAACACAGTAGGAAAGCTTCATGACATTGGCTTTGGCAATGATTTCTCAGATATGACACCAAAAGTACAGGCAACCAAAGAAAACGTAGGTAAATTGGACTTTATCAAAATTAAAAACTTTGGGGCATCAAAGGACACTATCAAGAGAATGAAAAGACAACCCATAGGATGGGAGAAAATATTTGCAAATCATCTATGTGATAAGTGTAATATTCAGAATACATAAAGAACTCCTACAACTCAGCAATGAACAAACAACCAATTCAAAAGTGAACAAAAGACTTGAAGAGGCATTTCTGCAAAGAAGATATACCAATAAGCACATGAAAAGATGCTCAACTGCCACTAATATCTAGGAAAATGCAAATCAAAACCACAACGAGAATTCACTTCAGATTCATTAGGATGGCTATTATAAAACAAAAACAAAAACAGAACATAACGAGTGTTAGTGAGGATGTGAAGGAATTGGAACCCTCATGAATTGTTGGTGAAAATATCAAATTGTCTGGCCTCTGTGGAAAACAGTTGGGTAGTTCCTCAAAAAGTTAAACACAGGATGACTGTGTGATCCAACAATTCTACTCCTAGGTTATATACAAATAACTGAAATCAGGGACGCAACCAAATACCTGTACACCAATGTTCACAATAGCATTATTTACAATAACCAAAAGGTAGAAACAACTCTTTCAACAGATATACAGATAAATGAAATGTGGTAAATATACACAATGGAATATTATTCATCAATTAAAAGAAATGAAGTTCTGATACATGCTAAAACATAGGTAAACCTTTAAAACATTATGCTAGGTGAAATACGCCAAAAACAAAAGGACAAGTAGTGTATAATTCCACTTATATGAGGTACTCTGAAAAGACCAATTTACAGAGGCAGAAAGTAGAATAAAGGTTACCAGGGGTTAGGGGAATAGGGAGTTGTTTAATGGTTACAGAGTTTGGTTTGGGATGATGCAAAAGTTCTGGAAATGAATAGTGGTGATGGTTGCACAGTGATGTGAATGTACTTAATGCCACTTAACTGTCCAATTAAAGATGATAGAAAATGGTAAATTTTATGTTATGTATATTTTACCACAATAAAAAAGTAATATATCTCCCTTTTTTCACCAAAATAAGCATTAAAACTCATAATTAGCCTAGTGGAATTTCAGCCACACTCTACATTAAAACACCTAATTTTCCAAACCAAAAATGAGCAGTTATAAAATCACTTGTCAATTAATTTCTAATTTAAAAAAAGAACTATCACAGGCCTGAAAGGGAAAATACAAACCACAGTATGTTCACTTTAAAAAATGACTTATCACTATTTTTCCAAACCACTAAGCTCAAACAAAACATGCTAAAATTTACTAAGAATAAATCAAGCAAAAGATTATTTTCAGAAGTGGAATAAGCTGCTGTTCCTTCCAGTGTACCTTCTTTTCTTTCAAATTTTCACTTGAAAATAAATTGTACTAACACTTCACATTATTAAGCTGTAAGAAACTATGCTTTCTCTTCAGAATAGCTAATAGAAAAAGATGTGACTTGTCATAATATTTGGTAAAAAAAAAAAAAATAGAAATAAGTTCCATATATTTAATATTCAGAATCTTTAAAATACTGTTGTAAAAATTGCTGTTGCTTTAGAAGAACTTACTGGGTTTAAAATCACTCACAGTTTATTGACAGATTTAATCTTTAACCCAGGGAACAAAGGCAAATGTATATAGTTATTTCCCTAAATGTTTGTGCAGAGTAGAATTTAATTTACTCTTTGTGGCATTGTATCACCAGCCTCACCCCAAAATACAGCAGAATCTAGTTCGTGTTGTTTAAAATGATAAAATGTTAAACTAACCTTCGACCAATGATTGCTGGTACCTACCAACTGCAGACTTGATATTTTAGGCATGAGCAAACCTCATTTAACTTAAAATACTCATAATTAGACTAAATTATCTGGTTCCAGAGGCTGCACACTTGTCCGCAATGTTACTCTACTTCTATATTGTAACTAAGGTTTTTTTCTCTTTTGTCAGAATAGATGTACACTGACAGATTATGTGGTTTTTGTTCTTTTAATTATCAGTGGGTAAAGAACGTAATGGGAAACTCATAAGGAAAACATCAACTTTGCTCCAAGAGGGGTCATCAGTTTTTTGCTTAATCCAAAGAAATGGTGCAAAGACATTTGAAAACTTTAAAAAGCAAAGCCAAAGTCTACATGCCCTAAATACGCAATCTCTATCCTAGAAATGGTTTATCGCTTTTACAATTAATCCATTGCTTTTGGTAACCGAAATAGGAAGAGAAAATTTCACCAAATGTTTCCTTTCCTCACTATATGAGACCTATGTTCACTGACTTTTTAAACTTCTTTCCTAAAAATATCTCCCCTTTATGTCACATTCTGTGAAAACCAACTGATTCTTCAAAAGGGGACCATTGTAAAACTAGATAATGTCTAATTTATGTATTCCAACTAGTTTGTTTCTATAGAAATTTCACCAAATGACATGTAAAGATATCTATTCTCATGATAGCCCTGTAAAGCAGCATTTCATATGAAGGTGCAGAGAAATTCAAAAGGTTAATAACTTTGGAAATGTTAAGTAACATTACCATAGATTAAGACATTGGTCTAGCAAGCACTATCTTAGTTTTTTAATATCCTGTGTAATATTCTACCATCATATATCACTAACTCAATTTAGCACAACAATCATTAATGATTAAAATCAATTAAAATTCATAAAGAATTTTGTGGTATCCACTGTGTAAATGAATTACATTATATAGAGATACTTCAGAGCAGTTTATTAAATAGACCTTTCAGTTCTACCTGCTCTGCCAGTGATAGGCTTTTTAATAAGCAATTAATTTTATCTAGGTAACAGTGGTTAGGTATTTCCCAATTCCACTTACCTGCTACTTTATTATATATACAATCTAACATATAATACATATTTTTTTGCAAAAGAATGACAAGTATTGGTTAAATGAAGAGCAATTTGCCTATTTGCACTTTCTTGCTGATATAAAGTTTGATTCTAATTTGTTGTATGCTTCTGTTAATGAAACTATTTAAAATAACTATTAAAGTCTATAACATTAACATAATGGATACAGTCTCCTAGAATCTCAAAAGAGGTGGTTTTTTTTAATGTTAATTTGAGGCTTTGTAACACTTTTTAATGTCAATTTGAGGCTTTGTAACACATGCCATTCACAGAGAGTTGTTTTCTTTTTTTAATTTCTAATGGGAACACTTTATACTTTCAATGAGTTCTGTAATCTAAACCAATCTCTACAACTTTGCTAACATGAAGGGGTCATATAAATTCAGAAAAGGTGGAAACTTTAAGTTTTGTTTTTCTTTTCAATGGCACAAATACGTTTCTGAAAGCAACAGAACCACAAATTCTGACACAACACTGGCTGCATACAATTAATTGGGTGACCAACTGAAGACAGGTCCCCAGAAAGCTTTGCCCTGAACATTTTGGCATTTCGTCCACCCCCAACTCAGAAGCATACAAATGCTTATACTACTCTCTGATTCCTCAGAACAGAACCAAAGGACAGCCCCTCTCAAAAGCCATATAAGCTCTGTGCAGGATCACTATCATTCTGGGATACTAATGCAAGACCATATGTATGGTCATGAATAAATTCATGCTTCAAAGTATAATGTGCCCAGAAATAGCTGAGTCCATTTACCCTTTTCAAATATGGCTAAGAGAAATAAAAATGAAATACAATAAATATCACAAAGCTTTCTACATAGGAAAAAATTAACAATATGTTGGGAACTGGCAAAATAAGTTCTAGAGTCTGAAGAGATGATGTAAAAGAGTCCTTTAAGGCAACGAGGTACTTGAGATTCAGGGTAAATAGGGAGAAACATTCTGTAGAAGAAAACGTTACAATAAAGTTTCACATTTTCAATTCCTATTTCTCCTGGGAAGCTGAAGAATATAGCTTTCACACTCCAGTTCAATCATATTATAGAAAGACTTCTGCTTAAAAGAGAAGCAACTGGGATTTGGAACAATTCTACTTGCTTAAGAAAAGAAGAGGTCAGTTCAGAATAAAAAGAAAGGTACCTTTCATAATAAAAAGAAAGGTAACCAGGGTACCTGGGTTTACCTTTGCTTTGCGAAAGTGGTAGACCACCAGCATGCTCACGAAGTCGAGCAGCATACACAGGGCTTGGAAGGAGATGATAGCAAGTCGCAAATACTTATCCTCCTGGACAAAGCAGGGGCTGTCATCAGCACAGTAGGGGCAGCCCTCCCTGCAGGGCAGGCAGACATGGGCTTCTTCTGACACATCCTTTGCATTTCCTGCAAAATGGTGATCCGGACCCCTTCCTGAAAGTTCCAAATAAAACCAGTGTCATTGCACCTCTGAGGTAGGTGAGACTGAGTACAGAGTCAAAACACATCCTCACGTCTTCATTCCTTTTCCCTCTTATTAAAGACCTTTCATCAATCTTCTTGCTAGAGGAGAGAGTTACTTTGTCTTTAGACTCAAACAAAATTCTTTTTATCCTTTTGATTAGAAAAAAAACTGTCATTCGGACTAATTCAGGAAAATTAGCAAAAATGGAACTAAAACTCCTCAGAGGCAAGGAAAGTTTTCTAAGTCTTTTATTTCACTATCTACCACTCATCAATGGAAACTCCCTATAGCACAAATAATATTTCATAAATATTTGTTAAGGAATTAACAAATTAACAAATTAACAAAACAACAAGAAGGAAGGATAAGAAAGTTGTGTCATTCTTGTACCAAGTAAATATACACAACACTTTGGAAACTTCTTGACCTAGATGGCACAGAACCCAAAATAAGACTCTGATTGCTCCTTAATCCAGCAGGGATCTCGTCTACCAAGTTCCTTAGGTCTAAGTTGGATAAAATGGTACTTAATCGACAGTTGTTCAGTGTGCAATTGCCTGATGAGGATGCATCATCTGCCCAGAGTACAATCCATACTTACAGGCTCTCACGTAATTTCCCACTCTGCACACCCATAGGACATTTCCACATTATTAACTAACTGCTGCTATTAATCTCCCTTTAACTTTAGATTCTTCTGTCTCAGTTATCAAACTTAACTTAGCTCTGAAGCCCAAGAGGTAAGAATTCTCTTTAAATGTTGAGTTGAGCTTAGCATTGATAAATATCTAATTAATAATACATACTTAAAAAAAACTCCAAACCTATTTCTAACCCTGACCTCAAAATGAAAGACATTAGTAAATATATACCCAGTTTAGTATATAACACAACCATACAGCTCAGTATATAACACAACTTTGATTGAGGAATTTGGGAAAGGAGTTATTCTGGTTAATACCATTTTAATAACACAAAGGTTAACAGAAAATCTTTATTACTTTCATCTCCTGTTGAAGGTTCACAGTCTTTCTAAGATGTATTTTTGTCTTCATTCCTTCCTTAATAAATACAATAGCAAACAGAATTGAATATTTCTTTGTTGATTCAGGATACACTGCTGTTTAAGAGTCTTCATTCTATTACACACTGAAAAGCATATGAATTTCAGTGTCCAGCAGACATGGTTCCCATCCCTAGACAGCTCTGAGACATTAGGCAACTCACCCTACCACTGCGGGTCTTAGTTTATTTATATACGAAATATGAATTGCTGTGGTGATTAAAATGAGATAGTGTATGTAAATCACAGTGCCTTGCTTTCTCTTCTCCAAATATGGGAGACACAAAGAGGGATTAGGAATCCATTGGTGTCTTAAAGAAAGGCACTACTGTTCAAAAACAAGGAAGTTACCAGAAACAGCTGAGATATGAAGGGAGTCAGTGGGAATGATAAGCTCCATTGCAGACAAGTTAAATTTGACATACAACGCATTGTCCAGGAGAAATATACAATAAGAAATGAGAAATAATAAAAGAATGGAGTGTGGGAGAAGAATCAGTGTCAGTGAAAGAACTTACAGAGAACTCTGGGAGTAGATAAGGTATTAATCAGGAACTGCAAAGAGGAAGAAGTTAAATAGGTAGAAGTTTTCACAATGTCATAGAAGAAAACTGGAATTTACTGGAACATGCTGGAATGTGATCAGAGAGGATGCCTGAGGAAAGACTATGAGGTTTAATGATTATTTCATCCTTCATTGACCTTTAAGACAGTAGTTTCTGGAGAGTGGTAGAGACTGAAATTAGGTTGTCAGGGCTTAAGGAATAAATATGTAATAAAAAGAGATATGGGAACATATGTATATGTATAACTGATTCACTTTGTTGTAAAGCAGAAACTAACACACCATTGTAAAACAGTTATACTCCAATAAAGATGTTAAAAAATATATATATAAGCTACAAAAATATATTGTACAACATGGGGAATATAGCCAATATTTATAGTATTTTATAATAAATGGAGTATAACCTTTAAAAAAATAAAATAAAATAAATAAAATAAAATGAAAGTTTGATAATTTTGAAATAAATAAATAAATAAATAAATATGTAATAAAATAGAATACTGTTTCAGTAAATGTTCCATTGAATACAAAAGGCAAGAAAAGCTCATGGTTAATAGGTATAATAATATGGGGTCAAAAAAAAGGATTTTGGTTTTGTGTTTTGTTTTCTTCCATTACAGGTGAGATCTGAACATAGCTAGAGTCAGCAAAAGGAGGCACTGGAAATTAAAAAAAGATTGAGAGATTGGTAAAGACTTGAGAAGTTAGGATTGGAGGTAATCAAGAGCATAGTTGGGGAAATTAACTCTAATAATTGATGTCACTTCTTTTAACACTAGAAAGTAGAGGTATATTAAAGATATTTTAAGTATTTTTTACAGAGAAGAGGAATCAGTTCAAAATCATTTTGATGTATTGAAGAAAGAAAATGTGGAAGCTAATCTTGTAAAGTCTTATACTTCTTAACAGCTCAGGTAAGAATATGTGTAGAGGTGGCCAGTTTTGAGTATGAAGACATGAAAGATTAAGGCAGCAGTTAAACACAAGATGACCAGTTGGATCACTTCGCAGAAAATGAACCCAGTCTGGATAAGATGGTATGATTTACTGGGAGATTTAGTCAAGAGAGTTTTTTTATTTTCTACAATTTTCAGTAGCATAGAAACGAATGGGGAGGATAAAGCAGTCGAGGGGAGAAAATAAAGAGGATTGTGACAATGGCATTGCTGGGGAGGAGGAAACCCAATACAAGGCTGTGAAACGGAGCTGCTGCCTTTACTCCCTCGGGGTAGCCGGTGCTCAGTCTTCCAGGGGCCTCCTGCATATGAGTCAATCTAAGGGATTAAACAGGAAAACATTTCCCCATCATCAACCTTACTCATTGGTCAAGGGGGGCCACGAGAGTCATTAATTTCCACACATTTCTGCGTTATGCACTCGTGAGCCCAGAGCAGGTTCCTGCACCCTAAAAAATTATTTCAGTGGTGCCCACAGCAGAACAGAAAGTCAGAAGTATGGTCTGAGGTGGCTAGTCTGAGGCAAAGAGTAGTACAAATGTACTTATGCAAAGCTGTTCAAAGCTTGCAGAAAATAGTCATGGCAATAGCTAGAGTAAGAGGTAGGGCCAAGCGGCATGTGAAAGGATGAAAAACAGGTATGTAATACAGATACAAACTTGAGGAATAATAGGCATACAAATCGAAATCTATTAAGTATGAAAACCTAGGTTACTAAGAAAACAATGAATTAATAAACTCTTGAGTAAAAACTGGAGAGTCATATAGGTGAAGCCAGAAAGAGTCACTGTACTGAGAAAGATTAAGAAAATTGTCAAGGATTCAGATGGTCGGATGAGGCTGACAAAAATGTCAAGGGCTCTAAGAACAGATGTGGGAGACAAAGGTCAGGATTTCCCCTTCGGGCCAAGATGGAAGAATGGGGATTGAATTTACTTTTTCATCAGAAATGATGAAAAAATGGGCAAAATATTTAAAAAGTAATGGTTTTACAGACACTGGACATTTGTAACAAAGGACGGTGATTCCTAACAAGTGCAAACACTCTTCAAATAAACCAACTACCATAAACAGAACCACAACAAAAGTTAAAGTAGTAAAGAAAAAGTATGTATAGAAAATCTTTGTTTTATGAAATAGTCCTTCTGAACCCAACAGGTAGCTAAAATCTGAGGTACATCAAGAGTTTGTGATGCAGGGCACACACACACACACACACACACACACACACACACAAGATGGCTTCTAAGTGCCAAAGTCATACAGAACACAATTTGAATGGTGTCCCCTAGATTTGAAGAACATGCTGACCATAAGCTGGACTTAGAGAGGTCAGCAAGCCTAGGACTAGCAGATCTCACAGACAACTCTAATTACGTTGTTAAACACTTTCCTACATGTTTACAAAGCAAATTACTCTGCAGAAGTAGTTTATTCTTGCCTGTGGTCCTTCTCTTTCCTTTACAATACATGTCTCAATCCATTTCTTAAAGATAGTAGAGAATGCAATGAATTACTCCCAGTTTAAACTATCACACTTAAAGAGTAGAACCCGGGGAACTCCCTGGTGGTCCAGTGGTTAGGACTCTGCGTTTCCACTGCAGGGGGCACAGTTTCCATCCCTGTTCAAGGAACTAAGATCCCGCATGCCATATGGTGCAGCCAAAATAAAAAATAAAAAATAAATTAAATTATATTTAAAAAAAAATAACGAGTAGAACTCTCTCCAGTTCCCTATTATACAGATTGTAACCAAATCACAGTATGGCGAGATGCTCTAATAAACTAGGTTGATCAAACTATCCAAAGCTCAATGAGCTTTAAGTCATCACCAAAGGAAAAACCTTAATTTCATGTTAGGAAAAAACAAAAGGCAAAACAGTTTCTCTTCTCAGACTTTGCCAAATTCAACAACTGATATTTTTAGAGTATTGTCAAAGACCCATAAGGCATTCTGCAACACTCTAAACATTTGGGTTTCGTTATTTGTTTCCTTTTCATATGACATATCCAAGGATTAAAAAAAAAAAGAAAAAGAAAAAAATTTCTCCTACAATTAAAAATGGAGTACATTCTCTGTGAAATTTATTTTGTATATATTAAATGCATATAATTAAATTCAATATACATATATTTTTAATTAGGCTCTCTTTTCTCTCCTTCTTTCTTTTACTAGAAAATCTTATTCCTAAATCAGACTTATATACCATTTCTGCATATGAGAGGAAGATATACATTTCTTTCACTAACCCAATTTTGTTGCACATCTATCTTTTTCCTAATTATGGCCCCCTCCACAATGGCATATTTTCTTGCACATAAACCAAGGTTCTTTCATAGTGATCACAATATCCCCCAATTCTGATTTACTGGAGAGACTGTTACTTGTTTAGATTCAACCTGTTGAAGCAGAGAATGGGAGATGGAATTCAGGAACACAAGAATCTCAGACAGTCTGTCGAAGAGCTCATCCCTGTTGTCCAAATGCAACTACCCTGCCCCGTTAGTCTCTTCACCATTATTCTCTATCACCTCGAGCTCCACACCAACACAGAGAACTTTGCACGCCTGATCCACTCTCTCTCTGTTCACTTCCCTTCCTGCTGCTCCAAGCCGTTATGACTATCTTTAATTGCCTGTGTCCCTCTGCTGTGCTTACTGCTAGAGTTCCACACATCCATATGCTGAACCCAAATAAACTGTGAACTCTCTGAAATAAGACTATGGTTTTATATTTTTATTTCCCAACCTAGGTTAAAAGTGCACAAGACCCAAAGTATACTGGGCTATAAAATACGATCATGAGTACAGGACATACCACAGAGAAGCCCATTATCTTCCTCAGGTAGGACTGAAATAATAGCTAACGGGTATGATGTCTACTGAAATAGTAATAGCTAGATTCAGGGTTGTAAATTGACATAATTCCAAACAATTCTATATTTCCTGATACAGGTAATACTAAGTTATGTTGGTTAAATGAGTGTTTCAATATTCACGGATAAAAAGCAATTTGTTAGAAGATAAATTATGATAACATCTTATCCTTTGTGCTCAAAATAATCACAAGATCAACTCACAAATGTCAAACAGTGAAGTGCTGCCATGAGAAACTTGCTCTCTAATAATTGCCTTCACTTTATTTGATTATGAAAAATCATGAGATTCTATAAGGGACACAAAGTGTTAAAATGGAGAGAAAGCAAAACTGAAAGTCAGAGATTTGATTTCTAAAGCTCAAAAAAGCTGAAGTTAAGGATAGAGCTTTTTACATTTAACTGTTTCCTGTAGGATGCAAAGCATGATTAAATAATCTTCTGGTTCCAAAAATATTTTATTAATTTATGCTGAAGTTCTCTACCTAGAACAAGAGAACACATGCAGTTAGTAGAAATCACACTACTCCTAGATAATAATAATGGGCTTTTTGTTAATCTACTGAATGGCACTTTAAGTTTATGATGGTTTAAAATTTTAAGTTCCTAGAGAACAGGACTGTGATTTATATACCTCTTTGTATACTCAGCACCGAACACAGTAATTTATACATACTGGATAGTCAGGAAATAATTGATAATGATAAAAGTGATCTCTCAAAAGAATAAATTAATTGACCTGTAATACAAATGTATAGTTGAAAATAACATTCAACTCAAATCTTTCTTTGTGTTCTCAAACCAGTTATGCATAAAAATTATATTTTTCAAGATGCTAGACATAAACTAGAAAGATACATTAAGAATATAAGCTATTATTTAATATTACTGTTTAGAAATCATCTTGGATGATAATTTGATTCTGAGCAACTTGAAACATCCTCCATGCACAGAATCCCAATCTGCTTTGCTAAAGCCTGAAAACAAAGATGATACTTGGAACTTTCAGATGAAACAAATACTTCCTGAAGACAAACAGCAAATATGAAGAGCTATTAACTTTGGCAATAGGAGGTTTTCAGTTCATTATATGCGTGATCAAATATGCTGCCTTGAGCCAAACTATAGAGGGCATAGGGAGAAGGTTACAGTAGCCCCACAGGAGCACTGGTGAATCTAAAACATTCACCTGTAAACAGGAGCCCATCAAGATAAATTGTGACAATTTGTAAACAGTATGTTAAACTATTTGCTTACCTTAATTTTTTTACATTGACATCAGAAAAACATATAACCTCTGGACATTTATACCAAGTTTTAGAAAGATTATATATATATAGACTTTTGTATTAAAACTATAAACTTAAAGAATTAAATGACCAATAGATTTTCAAATGCCTTTTAAATTCTACTTTTCTATACATTCCAAAGTTTCTTTAATATGTATGTAATTTTTATAATAAAAACTAAATATTTAAAACCAGGACCCTCTAGATAGCAATGAGCAACAAAGTAAATTTTGCTCCAAATCCCAAAGGCCTAATTAACCCACCAATGCCACAATTACTGAAAACTTTTAGACCTCTGAAATTGTGAAAATTCTATTTTTGTAGCTTTTAATTTGATATAATTTGAAATGCACAGAATAGCTGCAAGAAATCTGTATAAATGGATTAAAAAGATGTGGCATATATACACAGTGGAATATTTTTCAGCCACGAGAAAATAGGATATCCTGCCATTTGTTTCAACATGGATGGACCTTGAGTACATTATGCTAAGCAAGGTAAGTCAGATACAGAAAGGCAAGTACTATATGATACCACTAACATAGAATCATATGTGGAATCTAAAATAGTCAAACCTGTAAAACACAGAGAATAAAATGGCAGTTACCAGCTATAGGAGGTTAAAATTGATGGTGTTTAAAACTACAAACTTGTAAGGAGTAGTAAATAAGCCACACAGATCTGATGCACAGTACAATAAATACAGACAATAATATTGTACTATAATGATGTAATGTGATAAATATTGCTTCAATGGCAGTCATATTACAATATATAAATGTATCAAAGTAGCACACTGTACACCTTAAATTTATAAAATGTAACAAATTTATCAAATATAAAAAAGAAATCCTATATATTCCTTACCTGATTCACTAATTATTTACATTCTACAGCATTTACTTTATCATTCATATGTTCTCAATATAAAACAGATGTTTAAAAATGTACATGTATACTATTTTTTTCTGAACCATTTGAGATATTGTATCTCTCTACCTATAAACACTTCAGCTTGTATGTCCTGAGAAAAGAGCATTCTCATACAAATCCACATTGCAATGATCAAAGTTGGGAACCTTAATATTGATGAAATTTTTTTTTATGAACAGTCCATATTAAAATTTCATCAGTTCTCAGAGTAATGTCCTTTGTAGCTATTATCTATCCAGGATGAAATCCAGGATCATGCATTACATTTAGGTGCCACATCTCTAGTCTCTGATCTGAAACACAATTAAACAAAAAAGTATTTTTTCTAGTCTCACAAAACACTTTTCTGATCAGTTTGCAAACTTTGCTGAGTTTTATAAGGTTTTTGTTTTACAAACTATGATCAGCATATTTTTAAGAATGTACCATACAGCAAACATACAGCTGTTGAAAAACAATGTATATTAAATGCATAAAATAAATACTAAATTATATATCTGTATGTTACTGTTGGCTACATTTTTTACATGAAATAATAAAGTGCAATACTTTACATCATTAAATCAGGAAATAAAGATTATTTCTTAGTGCGTCCATTTTTATGCTGTTCTTTTAAATTTTATACTCCTTATGATATTCTAATAAGATTAGGGTAGTTAACACTATTAACAATGCCTTTCTAAATATTTCACCCCATTTGGGGATTTTAAAAAATCTTCTATTGAAATAAATTAGACAATTCAAAATAACCAAAAAAAAATGAGGAGATACAGTTTTAAATAATGTTCTTAGACATCCTATCACTTTATGAAATCTGAATTTCAGTTCACAGTGCTATCATTCCCATAGACAATGGACTTGAGGACATGGGGAGGGGGAAGGGTAAGCTGGGACGCAGTGAGAGAGTAGCACTGACATATATACACAACCATATGTAAAATAGATAGCTAGTTGGAAGCAGCTGCATCGCAAGGGGAGATCAGCTCGGTGCTTTGTGACCACTTAGAGGGGTAGGATAGGGAGGGTGGGAGGGAGGTGCAAGAGGGAGGGAGCTAGTGAGAACCTGCTGTATAGCACGGGGAGCTCAGCTCAGTGCTCTGTGATGACTTAGACAGGTGGGATGTGGGGCGTTGGCAGGGAGGTCCAAGAGGGAAGGGCTTTATGTATACATATAGCTTATTCACTTCATTGTACAGTGGAAATGAACACAACATTGTAAAGCAATTATACTCCAATAAAGATGTTAAAAAAAAAAATAGTGCTGTCATTCCTACCTAGCCATACCTGTTTCCACAAAGAAGTTCAGCAAAGAATAAACTGCATTACTCATTAATTAAAAGTTGTCCTTATACATAATATTAAGTAGAAATATCTTAAACTTTTTCCTTTAACAAGGTAATACCATCCTTTTCCTTTGAAGGGAATTGCAAACGGAATTAGAAGGTAACATTAGAAAACTCATGTGGCAAAATTCTATTTGAATGCTGACTGCCAAAAAAAAAATTACATTGTATATACAATGAGAAATTTCATTTGTCATAAAAATCCAAGTGGTAATTTCAGTCACTGCTGATGAAACACTAAAACTTTTCAGAAGTTTTCTTAAAATACTAGTTTTTAAAAATTTTTCTGAAGATTTAACAAATGAACAAAGGGGAACTTTTCTCCTGCTCTTCCTCCTCTATTTGTTTTTCATTAGAAAAAGCATACATCTTCCTTAATCTCTTAGACTGACACCCCCTGGGAATAAATTATAGAAGTGTCAAACTGGTACATCAAAATGTATTTACCTTTTTTACAACTTGTGCACATATTTGTGCACAAGTGTGCACAAATGTACCCCAGAAAGTTTCCTTCCTATATTTTAAGGAAGAAAAACACTGAGTTTCTGATTTAGAAAAAAATGAGGAATGAGTTTGAGGGGGGAGGGTGGATTGAAGCAGAAGTTATATATTTCAGGTCTTCATAGTATAAACATTATGTAGAAATATCACTATTGTATTAAGGGTTTTGCTGATTAAGACACTTAAGTGCCAGAAGTATAAACTTGTGTTTTCACAATAGCAAAAACACAACATTTGGACATTTGAGTATCTGGATAGAAACCATACCTACCCTTGAAAGCCTGTTAAACCTTAACGCTCTTACATTTGACCTAATTTACTAATATTGGACAGTGAGTTGTATTTTACTCAAGATTGCCCTCATTTGTTGTTTGCGGGTATTGCAATATGTTCTGGGAAGATAATGGGTCTGTCCTAGAAGCTTAGAAACCTCGCTTTTTCACTCACTTCTTTTTCTCCAGTTCTAAACAATGTCTGGCACAGAGGCAGTGCCCAGTAATATTTTTGACAGATGGATTTTCAGACACATAAACCAATCAACAAACCAGTTGATCTGAGGTCCCTTCTTGGAGGTGTTGTGGCCCTCAGTGCTAGGAACTGGTTCAGGCAGAAGAAGCTTAGAACTTGGACCTTTGCAAGACCAGCCCCATGTGTTTATATTTCACAGACCCCTCTTCTTTCCATTCAACAGGCATGACAGAAAAAGATGAGTCACAGACAATGAACATAACTTCAGCTGGAAGTAACAAAGAATCAAGTCACAGACATTGAGGGTTCAGCATTAGCTCTCCATACAAATAATGCTCATCTGAAATCATTATTAGGGTAAACATCTTCTTCTTTTCCATACACATATCTGATTTTTCGTTAGAACTGGAGGGAACGTATTCATCAATCAATGTTTGGAGTTAAAATGCTGCAATGAGCTAACCATGGGAAGATATATTTGTTCATTATTTCATCTGTTTAAGATGATGAAGTAATCTGCCTCCAGTCTCCAGCTTGATAAAATCACATCCAAAAATTAAGTGGAAATAGGTACATGCACATGAGTAGCTGCAACACACTCAGGAGATTTCTGTGCATATTTGGTTCAATATGTATAATATTCATGAGGAGAGAACAGTTAGCAAACTGTGGTTATGCTTACACTGTTGTCCAAAAAGATTGCTACTGTTAGGACATGAATACATATTTGAATATCCTAAAATCAGGATTAGCTAATATACTTTCATGCACTTATATAATGAATGGCTAGCTGTAACAATAAACTCAAAATGAAGCCCAGTGCAAAAATTTTTTAATTTATATTTCCTCACTATGAATATAGTCAATCTTTCCCTGTATTTCTATATGCTTACATATACATCTTATATTCACTTCTCTATTGTCTTTTAGATTTTTATTTAAGTGACTGTAGTAGTATTTTTCTTCAATCTTTCCCTGTATTTCTATATGCTTACATATACATCTTATATTCACTTCTCTATTGTCTTTTAGATTTTTATTTCTTATAAGTGACTGTAGTAGTATTTTCCTTTGGACAAAAATACCACGTTAGATAGATCTTGGAACAATTCTGATCTGAATTATAAAATTATTAAACACGAATGGATTTTTTTTTTTTTGCCTATGGACTATTTATTCAATCCCCACAACACCCAATACATAAGTACTATAAATAAAAAGACTAAATTCTCCATATTCGCTTTAATATAATAATCACTATAATTTGGGGGATATCATGTTATCTCAATTACTTCTCATAGCTACCAAGGGCATAGATTTCACTCTTCCTGATGTATGAATAAGGGGAGAGTCTCAGAATATATGAGAAACTTCCCAAGTCTCCTGTGAGTAAGTGGAGATAAGACTCAAATCCGTCTGTCTGACTCAAAGGCCATCCTCATACAAAGAGCCTGCTAGATTATAAATTGTCTAAGTCAGCAATCATTTGCAATTATGAACAGTTTCCTCTAGAAAAAACATATGGCCTACTGTGAACACTGGAATGAATGCTGAGTGGGAACCAAACATACTGAGTGCACTGGTTTTCTATTACAAATTACCACAAATTTGGTATCTTACAACAACACAAATCTATACTGCTTCTTACATGAAATATAATACACAGTTGACCCTTGAACAACACAGGTTTGAACTGTGCAGGTTCACTTACACGTGGATTTTTCTCACTGCATATGTACTACAGTACTACATGATCCATGCTCGGCTGAATCCATGTATGTGGAACCACAGATAAGGAAGGTCGACTATAAAGTTATACACAGATTTTCAAATTCACAGGGGCCAGTGCCCCTAACCCTGTGTGGTTCAAGAGTCTACTACAGTTATATTCATTCTGGTATTTCTATAGCTCAGAAGTCTGATATGCGTCTCACTGGGCTATCACCAAGGTGTGAGCAGGGCTGCATTTTCTTCTGGAGAGTCCAGGAGAGACGTTATTTCCTCGCCTTTTCCAGCTTCTTGAAGCCACCTCCATTCCTTGGCTTGTGGACCCTTTCCTCCATCTTCAAAGACAGTGATGTAGCATTTCTCAAGCGTCCCTCCTTGTGTCCTTACATCTGTCTCTAACTACCACTGGGAATGGTTCTCTGCTTTTCAGGACTCATGTGATTAGGCTGGACACACCTGGAGAATCCAGGATAATCTCCCCATCTCGATGTTTGTAATTTAATCACGTCTGAGAAGTCCCTTTTTGCCACGTGAAGTACCATTTCCACAGGTTGTGAAAATTGGAACATGCACGTATTGGGGGGTTTAGGGGACACTGTTCCACTTCCTACAATGAGCTAATGTATGAATGATTGACAGTCCAACTCCCCTGCCAGAGGTTTTTTAATACTTGGGGGAAGCTGATTGTTAACACAAGTGAATCTCTAATTAGCAGTCTAATAATGTAAACAAATAAAAAGAATGAAATACCTAAGGGAAAATCTAACAAAGTAAAATTTCAGCTGGTAGGGGAGAAGGAAGTCTTTGAGTGGACTGAGTATTATACCTCATAGTAGGGCCCATTTTAAGGATAAAGCTGAAAAACTCTGGGACTTGAAAATGTGTTCCTCAGCTGGGAAATGGAGCAAATACTAGACGGAAGCGATGAAAATGGGCAGAATATCTGAGGAAAGGGGTAAGCAGAATAAACACAAGCTTTCCAATAGTTATCATAAAAGTAACAATATTTTTGAGCATTTAATACATGCCAACTACTATGATTAGAACTTTATATTCATTACATCATAGAATCCTTATTTATTCTATAAAGCAGATGGTATTATCCCAATTTTATATATGGCATAAATGAAGTTTAGGTTAGTTAAATAATTTAGCACAGTGCAAGTAAGTTAATAGAGCCAGGATTCAAACCTAAATTAGACTTATTCCAAAGACTATGCTCTTAATTTTTTTTTTTTTTTTGGCGGTACGCGGGCCTCTCACTGTTGGGGCCTCTCCCGTTGTGGAGCACAGGCTCCGGACGCACAGGCTCAGCGGCCGCGGCCCACGGGCCCAGCCGCTCCGCGGCATGTGGGATCTTCCTGGATCGGGGCACGAACCCGTGTCCCCTGCATCGGCAGGCAGACTCTCAACCACTGCGCCACCAGGGAAGCCCCTATGCTCTTAATTATTATACTAAACTATGGTAGAAATACAGCTCTGAGATCGGCAACCAGGGAAATCTAACATGGTATGGAGTGTTCCAATAATTGAAAAGATAGTTAAAGACAAACAAGGTAAATGAGACAGTCAATAGTCCAAGAAGATTGGCGGCACTGGGAACTCTTCCACTGGCAAATAACCCTATTTTCCACTGGCAAATAACCCTATCTGCCAGACATTTAGTGCCTGGACTCCAATCCCTATAAACAGGACTAGTGAAAGAAGAGGTAAAAACTGAAAACTAGGCAAATGACAGACAAAAGTATAGGCCCAGGCAGTTAGATGGAGAATTTTGCTACTACAACTGGAGCAAAGTGATTAGAACCAGGTCACCAGGCTTAAGTAAGACCAAGAGCAAAAGTAATGATGTTGATTATGAGAATATGATGTTGAAGATTCCAAGTTTGGGATTAGACTAGAGACTGGACTTAGTCTGCAAAAAGCCAAATACCTCCAGCTCTCCAGTCATGAAACAGAAGAGGGAAGGTGAGTGTGAGACCCAAGTGCAACACACAGATGTGCATCCCAGAGACAGGTTAGCCCTGCTGAGCAGTTTGCCTGGAGCTCAGCATCCCTACACTGTATCTGCTTTCGAAGAGTTTTCCATTTCTCTCTTCTGAGACTACACATTTTTAAAATCTCGGCTTTTGGGGGGCCATTTTTCCCCCACCATCAACAGAGTTGGCAAAGCAGGGATTGTCGCTTTTAGATGTGGGCCATTTGCTAGATGGGTTTATCTGGAAATGCACGTGAGCTGAAGTCGAGACAAAAGGCAAGAGAGGTAAGACTGAGAGGCCGGTAATGTGTCCCATGAAAGAGACAGGAGATTGTACTGAAGACAGAGTTCAAACTGTGATAGATGGATTTGAGGAAGATGAGCTTGTCATAAGCTTGTATCTCAACAACCTGGAAGTGAACAGTTTTTGAAGAGATTTGAAGAGACAGTTACACATCAGTACTTGGCGATTCTGAAATCCTGCTACTATCCAGATGTCAGATCCTATTAGCTCTCCTATGACCACCAATCAAAAGAGAGATGCCAGAAACACAGTCTCTGGGCTGTCAGCACAGTTTTAAATCAAGTCATCTGAATGTATCTTTGTTG
Organism: Physeter macrocephalus; assembly: GCF_002837175.3. Taxonomy (NCBI): domain Eukaryota; kingdom Metazoa; phylum Chordata; class Mammalia; order Artiodactyla; family Physeteridae; genus Physeter; species Physeter macrocephalus. The sequence continues at coordinate 15,683,883 of NC_041224.1, forward strand.
TTCTTTACAAGCCCTTTGTTTACTGTGGGCCTAGGTCTAAATAAAGATTTTTAAATCACTTCATATTTTAACAGGATTTTTAACAGTCACACTGACATTTTCTCTAAGAGATCAACACCACATCTTAGCTCCCCTCTCCAAATGGGATACAAGACTATATGTGGGAATTTCAGGTCTTTTTCTAGATTCACAGCTATAAATAGGTAAATTTTACCTTTGAGAGGCATCCCTTTCTGTTTTCTAGATCCCATTTTCCCTATCAAGCAACTGATTTCCTCCTATTGCCTTTGACTCCCAAGTCTTCTTTGTATTGTCCTTCTCAATGCAGCACTGGTTGTTACAGACTTCTGCTGTCCCATCTTCCTTCTGATCCATGTAGAATTCATTCTCTAAGAATTCTAGTTTAAAAAATTGGTTATCCTAATATAGTAAAATATGTGAGACAAAGTGCTAAATACCAGTGGTACTTAAGGAGTCTCTCTTTACATGTATCACTGATGTGTGTTTATATATGTGTTTGCTTATTCACTTATTTAACTATATCTATGAACACTTATTATGTGTCATGTACTATGCTAGCTGTTTTGCATACATTATCTCATTTATTGGGTCTTCGATGTTTTCTTTACCTTTGGCCCAAGGGATACATGTGGTCACTCCTTACTTCACAGAAACCACCTCAAGAATATATGAAAACGACTGCCCATATGAATTGCCTGGATACTGTGATTAAAAACTTAACATATTAAAAGAGATATGTAGTATAATTCTAATAGTAAACCAAAAATTTTTTTAAATGTTTGGATAGTCCTTGGTAGAATACCGTACTGAGTTGTAACTGCTAGTCCTTAGGACAAGGAATGAATACTGTTAGATTTTCATGCAACCTGGCAAGGCCATCAGGAAAGATATTTTTGGTCAAAGAGCACTTCACTGACTTCAAATTATAACATGTAGCTAGCTTTCCGTTCTGTCATTGAGGCAGGCCAGTTCTAGTTAAGTATGTGCTGAGGTCAAAGCTGAATCACAGGTATGCCCAAATATAGCTCATCTTTCTGAAAACTGTGGCCTCCTTTCCACAGCTGCTGTGTGTACAACATGTGAGTTATTAGCCTTATGCAGAGAAGCGGCCCCTTCTTAGAGAGAGTAGGTCCAGTGAAAAACACTGGCTTTTAAAATAAGGAGGAAAGTAGGAGTATGCAAATTAAATAAAGATAAGTTGTTAAAGGTTAACTAGTTTCTCCTGGTGGTGTTATAAGCAAATGGCACAGTCATTCTCTAGTTCTACAATATTTAAATGTTTTATTTCAGTCACATAGTGGGAGCTGAGAACAAATGTGGGTAAACCAGATACAAAATACCTTCACAGAACATAAGCTAAAACCTATTCCCTTAATCCTTCACTGTTGAATCATATGTTATGTCTGGACCATAAATGTGAAGAATGCCAAAGTAGCTGGGCTATTGCCATGATCTTGTACACACACACACACACACACACACACACACACACACACACACACACACACACACAATCATATCCATGCCGAAAATATGTTACCGTCATTGCTATTGTATTAGTTTTCTATTGCTGTGTAATAACTTAATGGAAACCTAGGGCTGAAAACACCTATCATTATGTCCCAGTTTCTGTTGATCAGAAGTCTGGCACAGTGAAGCTGGGCTCTCTGCTCAGGGTCTCACTAGACTAAAACCAAGGTTTTGGCCAGGCTATATTCTCATCTGGAGCTCCAGGTCCTCTTCCAAATGTATTCACACTGTTGGAAGAACCTATAGATCTTTGCATTTATACAACTGAGGTTCCTGTTTTCTTGCTGGCTGCCTTAGCTCTAAGGGGCCACCCTCAGGTCCTAGCCACGTGGTCCTCTCACAACAAGCTAATTTATTTCTTCAAAGCTGGCACCAGAATCTCTCTCCAGTCTGCTACTATGGGAAGGAGTCATTTAAGGCAATATAATCACTTGAGCAACTATACCATCACCTTTGCTACATAACATAGCCTAGCAAGGGAGTGAGTACCTCGTTGTATTCACAGATGTCACCTACACTTAAGGGGAGGAGATCTGTAGAGCACGTGTGAGAGCAGAATCTTGGAGGCCATCTTAGAATTATGCCTACAACAACTATTACTCAGAACAAGGGCTGAACCCTATGAATTACATGACTGAGGAGAGAGCAAAATGTTACTCACTTCCAGAACCTAGAAGTCAAGTGTAAACTGTCTCAAGATGAAGAACAGTGCTTTCCAAGAAAAAAAGAAGAAAAAAATCCATAAATGTCTACTAAGTTTCCCAGAGGAAGACACTCAGATCTAAATTTCACTGTATACTTTGAACTATGCCCAGTAGAGATGCAAATTCCTATACAGACCGATAATAAGGCTAACAAAGATTTATGGATGACTACCTAAATGATAGCTGTACCTCAGTTTTGGCAACCCCAAACCCTGTACCTCCTTTCTCCACTACACTCCTTCTTGTTATACCCAATAACTGGCTACAAGCCAACATGGCAACACTGCATTCTCTAGAGGTAGAGTAAAAAAAAAAATCAATATTCAAATAGTAACTTTGACATCTTCTGGAGTAAGATTAAAACAACCAGGTGAGCAAGTTTTGATTCTGGAATACCTGCATACCTCAGAGATATTGTGGGTTTGGTTCCAGACCACTGCAATAAAGTGAAATCGCAATAAAGCAAGTCACATGAATTTTTTTGGTTTCCCAGTGCATATAAAAGTCATGCTTACAGCATTCTGTAGTCTATTAAGTGTACAATATCATTATGTTTAAAAAACCAATATACAGACCTTAATTTAAAAATGCTTTATTCATAAAAAAAAAGTGCTAATCATCATGACAACACAGGGTTGCCACAAACCTTCAATTTGTAAAAAAAGCACAATATCTTTGATGCGTAATAAAGCAAAGCACAATAAAATGAGGTACGCCTGTATATCTCCTGTATAATCACCTCCCCTTGAATGATGGTGGACCTGTAAATATGATGAGATAGGCTTTCCTTTGATTAAGTGACATTGCATGGCAAAGTGATGGGATAGTCATTCCCATGACTTATATAATGATTATATTATATAAGACTCCATCTGAACAGACTGGGGAGATTTTCTTGGTAGCCCTAAAAAGTAAGGGTCACATGAGTAGGCCGTGAGGAGACTTCTAGGAGCTGAGAGTAAGCCCAGGTTGGCAGCTAGCAATATAATGGGGACCTCACATATACAGTTGAAAGGAACCTAATTCTGTCAATGACCTGAATGAACTTGAAAAAAGTCCCTGAGCCTCAGATCAGATCACATCGCAGGCGACCCCTTGATTTCGGCTCTGTGAGACCCTGTGCAGAGGAACCAGCTAACCCCTGACTGAAAAGCTAATCAGTTGAAACTGTGTGATAATATGATTGTGTTGCCTTAATCTGTTAACTCTGTGGCACTTCTTCATGCAGCATAGAGACCTAACATATAAACAAATTGAAACATAAATAAAATAAGCAAACTAGCAAAATTAGCTTTAGGAATTTTCTGCAGCAACACCTCTCAATAACTGAATCCCAACTGGTCTCACTGAGTAGCTACAGTATTTCCAGGCATATAAAATGTATTGAAAGCAAAAAAATACCTAAAAAAACCCCAACATTTTTTGGTGGTATTCCAGAGGATTGGAGATGACAAAGTAAAGCAAAACTCCTTAAGTGATGAAAGAATGCCAAACCAGTGGGGGTTTAATCATCTAACTCCAACAAGGTTAAAAGAAAATCTGAATAATTAATTATGATAGATATTATGTGTATTCACATATATGCACAGTAGCAAAGGGCACTTACTCTGAAAGTTGTTCACTGAGAAGACTCGAGGATGATAGAATCCTGCTTTGCAAATGCACTGATAGGCTCCAAGCACGAATCCTAGGCCCTTAATCGGCATACACTATGAGAAAGAAAAGACAGCAGTACCGTTGATCATAGTTTACTTCACAGTATAAAGACTCACAGATATCCATCACTGCAAATGGTAACAGAGTATCACATTTTCCAGAAATAAAATATCTCATTTTTGAACTTTATTTTAGGTTTGTTTGCCAACAGACACTTTTTTAGAGTAGTTTTCTTTCTAAATATATGCCATTACAGCTGCAGTTGCCATACATCTTTAACTCATTCAGTTGCCATAGGAAATAATTATAGACAAAGTTTTTTTAATGCCTCACATATCATCTTATTGCCTTAAGAGATATTTCTTAAGCCTATAAGAATATTTTTTAAAGTGATTCCATGCTAAATATTTCCACCAAAGCAAAGGTAGGTAGGTAGATGGACAGACAGATACACAGAATTTAAGATGTGGAAATTGCCTTTAAGAATTAAATATTCATCAAATTTCATCTTCAGATTAAAAAATACAAATTGATGGAATAACAAAACAAGTAAACTTTAAAGTGCAATTCAGAAGAGGAAAAAAAGATAAATTAATGATCCGAAGTGCTCTTTACCTAAAATCTGTTTCACAGATAAATGTTCTACATGTACATAAATGTGAAGAAAAATAATGATTGGCTTTCCAAATATATCACACCAATAGACATGATGGACATCCCAGAAGCTTAATATTGGGTTCTTTCAAGAATATCACTGGGCTGCCCTGGTGGCACAGTGGTTGCGAGTCTGCCTGCCAATGCAGGGGACACGGGTTCGTGCCTCGGTCCGGGAAGATCCCACATGCTGCGGAGTGGCTGGGCCCGTGAGCCATGGCCGCTGAGTCTGTGCTCCACAATGGGAGAGGCCACAACAGTGAGAGGCCCGCGTACCACCAAAAAAAAAAAGAATATCACTGAACCCTAGCAAAATTCAGTTTAACATACTTCATTTCTTTTTTTTTTTAACATCTTTATTGGAGTATAATTGCTTTACAATGGTGTGTTAGTTTCTGCTTTATAACAAAGTGAATCAGTTATACACATACATATATCCCCATATCTCCTCCCTCTTGCGTCTCCCTCCCACTCTCCCTATCCCACCCCTCTAGGTGGTCACAAAGCACCAAGCTGCTCTCCCTGTGCTATGCGCCTGCTTCCCACTAGCTATCTATTTTACATGTGGTAGTATTTATAAGTCCATGCCACTCTCTCACTTCGTTCCAGCTTACCCTTACCGCCCCCCAACCTGTGTCCTCAAGTCCATTCTCTACGTCTGAGTGTTTATTCCTGTCCTGTTCCTAGGTTCTTCAGAACCTTTTTATTTTTTTTCAGATTCCATATATATGTGTTAGCATATGGTATTTGCTTTCCTCTTTCTGACTTACTTCACTCTGTATAACAGACTCGAGGTCCATCCACCTCACTACAAATAACTCAACTTTGTTTCCTTTTATGGCTGAGTAATATTCCATTGTATATATGTGCCACATCTTTATCCATTCATCTGTCAATGGACACTTAGGTTGTTTCCATGTCCTGGCTATTGTAAATAGAGCTGCAATGAACATTGTGGTACATGACTCTTTTTGAATTATGGTTTTCTCAGGGTATATGCCCAGTAGTGGGATTGC
>NC_041224.1:15689480-15716142 GCF_002837175.3 Physeter macrocephalus
GTTCCCTTTTCTCCACACCCTCTCCAGCATTTATTGTTTCTAGAGTTTTTGATGATGGCCAATCTGACCGGTGTGAGATGATATCTCATTGTCGTTTTGATTTGCATTTCTCTAATGATTAATGATGTTGAGCATTCTTTCATGTGTTTGTTGGCGATCTGTATATCTTCTTTGGAGAAATGTCTATTTAGTTCTTCTGCCCATTTTTGGATTGGGTTGTTTGTTTTTTTGTTATTGAGCTGCATGAGTTGCTTATAAATTTTGGATATTAATCCTTTGTCAGTTGCTTCATTTGCAAATATTTTCCCCCATTCTGAGGGTTGTCTTTTTGATGGTTTCCTTTGCTGTGCAAAAGCTTTTAAGTTTCATTCGGTCTCATTTGTTTATTTTTGTTTTTATTTCCATTTCTCTAGGAGATGGGTCAAAAAGGATCTTGCTGTGATTTATGTCATAGAGTGTTCTGCCTATGTTTTCCTCTAAGAGTTTGATAGTGTCTGGCCTTACATTTAGGTCTTTAATCCATTTTGAGTTTATTTTTGTGTATGGTGTTAGGGAGTGTTCTAATTTCATTCTTTTACATGTAGCTGTCCAGTTTTCCCAGCACCACTTATTGAAGAGGCTCTCTTTTCTCCACTGTATATTCTTGCCTCCTTTATCAAAGATAAGGTGACCATATGTGCGTGGGTTTATCTCTGGGCTTTCTATCCTGTTCCATTGGTCTATATTTCTGTTTTTGTGCCAGTACCATACATACTTCATTTCTGCTACATTCAATTACAAAAGGATGGAATAACTTCCATTAAAATACAGTTTATCAGTAAAAGAGGGTGTTTCAAGAATTTGATCAACACTGAAATTTATTTTTTGATAGCCCTCTACCAAGATCCCAACACTTTACCTTTCTGCCATTATAACCTATTTGAGGAGCTTAGAATTTAGTGAATCTGAAAGTTACAAATAGTGACCCTCTGATACAGAGGCCCTTGAGAGAAAATTCTAAATTATCTAAATAATAATCCCTCAATCTAAGCTTTAATGTTTAGTAATAAGATCAAAATTGCATATCATGAAAATTCCAGCAAACAATAAAGTATTTATATGTAAGGTAGCAAGAGCTAATACATGCTCTAAATTCATAGGTTATAGCAAGAAAATCTTTGAAAAAGAGCTTTCTAAAAGACCTTGAATATTTTATTTCATTAATACCCTTTTTTTCCACCCAACACACTCATATCCAATTAGGTCTTGCAATTGAAAACACATTTCTTGACCCAGAGCAAAATACAAGGACAGATAAGTACCAGTCAATTCAACTGGGTTGGCAAGTAGTTATGAAAGAACTATTGTGTGTGTAGTGAATTCCTCCAGCACCTAAATGAAATAACACATCCTACTTATAAAGGTCTAGTGATATAGTGGGTCAGATCCTATTTCTGAATTGTATAAACAAAAAGGCAATTATAACACTTACTTTGGAGAAGCACTAGTATTACAAGAGATCATATTGTTTGTGGTCAGTCAGAAAACGTATGCTTGAATTCTGACTTACTAGTTATGTGAATTTGGGGCTGTTCTCTTAACTTCTCTGAGACTTTTTTTTTTAACTTGTAAGATCATTCAATTAGATTCAGGAACACTTTGAAGAAAGCAGAACTATCAAGATGTCCTAATAGGTGAAATACGGGGTATAAGAGGAAGAGAAGAATAAAGGATGACTCCCAGGTTTTTGGCCTGAGCAAATTTAAGAATGGAGTTGCCATCAAGGATCTGGGAAAGGCTGCAGGTGGAGTTGATTTGGAGAAGAGAACATAAGTTCAATTTTGCAAATGTTAAGTGTGAAGTGTCTATTTGAAATTTAATTCCTGATATCAAATAAGTAGTCTGATAAAGTAGTATGGAGTTTGGGAGAGATGTCTGGGCTCTATAATTTGGGGTTCATTTGCATAAAGACAATAGACAAAGCCATAAGATCAGATAAGACTAGATCATTAAGGGAGTGCCTGTAGGCAGTGAAGTTAATAGATCCAAAGGGATGAGACTCAGGACACTCAAAGGCTAAAAGGTTAGGCAGAAAGGAAGAAGCAAAGGACACTGAGAAGAGCAATTCAGTGAGGTACCATTATTTAATTAACTAGATTGTGACACTAAGTGCATAACATGGAATTTCTTGTGAGTTACATTTATTAAACATTCATCCAGCCAAGATACATCCAAGCAAACTAAGTCTTAGATACTAAGAATATAGCAGTGCACTTTAAATATTCTGCTTCACTGGAATTTGAAGGTTAATGCTATTCATTTAATCAGCACTAATTCTCTGGTAATGTGACTCGGCACTGCAACAGTGACTCAGTTGAGAATTTTAAATGTTTAAGGCAGATCTGAAAGTTTATTGGAATAAGAGTATCTCTTTAATACAAGCTAACTATAGAGCTGAAAGAAAATGAAGTTTTTAAAAAAATCTATTGATTAGATAAACATCAATACATGTTGATTAGATAATTAGTTGATTAGATAAACATCACCAAATATAAAGTCCCCTGAACTTAAAAGAAAAAAATGCTTCCTAATTTTATTATGGGAAACACTGCAATATGAATTATTAGTTACCTCAAATTCTTTGTTCTAGTCTTAAATTATCTTATATCCTTAAAGAAAAATTTTAAACTGTTCAACCAGTTAAATTCAATAAAAGAATATCATCTGTTACAGTGGAGAAAAAAAAAAAGAATATCATTCCGCTACACACACTCTGTGTGGAACCGAATGTGCTGTTGCTTACACACACTTGTCTTGAAGTGTACAAGTGATCTTAGATTATTTTTCTATTAATGATTGTAATTTTGCACTCAAAATTGCCATACTTTTGTGTTCCATCCACCACCACCATTCTGTAGCTACTCCAATTTGGCCACCTCCCAATCAAACTTATATATTTTCAAGATGAGGCAATTAGTTTATTAGTCTAGCTAATTTCTTTTTTAATCTCCATAAGTATGGTGACTACTTAACCTTTGTTTACTGTAATTGGACTGAGTAACTGCTTTTTATATTTTTTTCTCCTTAGGGATTTAGAATATAAACATAGATCCTCACTAGATACAGGAGAAAAAAATCTTCAAAATTTTACCATAACATTAAGATGTTCATTTCAGATATTAAAGATCTTTATTTTATACACTCAAATCTAAATCTTTCTACTTTATCTTCAGAGAAGTCCAAAAGAGTGGAAATGGAAAAAGCAGCACTTCTTCTTCCATAAGGGTAGCTCTTCCATGAGAGCCTTTGATAAAAATTAAGCTCTTCATATTAAGAGTTAAGGCATCCTTGTGAGTGAGGTAGGTGCTCAAAAGATTGGATGCCTTCTTTGATGAACCTTACCAAGCCATCAGCAGAGACTTCCTAAGGAGAGATCTTGAGAGCCCACAATCAAAGTTAGGTTCCTAGGAGTAATCCAGATCCAAATGGGAAGAGATGTTGGTTAAGAGTTTAGAGAAAAATGGATAGATTGCTAGAAGTATAAAACCTACCAAGTCTGAGTCATGAAGAAACAATAATTATGTACAAACCTATAACTAGCAGGGAGACTGAATCAGTAATCAAAAACCTCCTAACAGAGAAAAGCCCAGGGCCAGATGGTCTCAAAAGACAAACATTTAAAAAAGAATTAACATCAGTATTCCTCAATCTCTTCCAAAAATTGAGAGAGAACAGTTCCTAACTCATTTTATGAGGCCAGAATTACCCTGATATCAAAGCCAGACAAAGATACTACAAGAAAAGAAAACTGCAGACCAATAATCCTGATTAAGATTGCTGTGAAAATCTTCAACAAAATACTAGCAAACCATATTCAACATCACATTAAAAGGACTATACACCATGACAAAGTGGGGTTTATTCTTGGGATACAAGGAGGTTCATGTTACAAAAATCAGTCAATGTAATATACCACATCCACAGAATTAAGGACAAAAACTATATGATCATTTCAATTAATGCAGAAAAAGAATTTGATAAAATGCAATGCCTTTTAATGATAAAAACCTCAACAAATTTGGAATAGAAGGCAACCATCTCAACATAATAATAGTCATATATGATAAGCCTACAACCAACATCATACCCAATGGTGAAAAGCTGAAAGCTTTTCTTTAAGATCAGTAACAAGGCAAGGATGCCTACTATTACCACTTCTATTCAACATAGTACTGGAAGTCCTAGCCAGAGCAATTAGGCAAGAAAAAGAAATAAAAGGTATCCAAAAGAAAAGGAAGAAGTACAATTACCTCTGTTTGCAGATGACATTATCTCAATATGTAGAAAACCCTAAAGATCCCCACTGCCTGACACAAATGAACTTTTAGAACTAATAAACATATTCAGCTACATTCCAAGATACAAAATCAACATACAAAATTGGTTGAGTGTTTATACACTAACAATGAACAATCCAGAAGGATATTTTAAAAAAACAATCCCATTTACAATAGCTTCAAAAAGAATAAAATAGTTAGGAACAAATTTAACCAAGGAGGTGAAAGACTTATAAACTGAAAACCATGAAACATTGCTGAAAGAAATGAAAGAAGACATAAAAAGGAAATGACATCCAGAGGAAGGGGGGTCTAAGATGGCAGCAGAGACTGATAAATAGCAAGGAGATTGAATCAGTAATCAAAAACCTCCCAACAAACAAAAGTACAGGATAGGATAACTTCACTGGTGAACTTTACCAAACTTTCAAAGAAGATCTAATATCTATCCAAAAAACTGGAGAGGACGGAACACTCTCAAACTCATTTTATTAGGTCAGAATTACAATGATACCTAAACCAGACAAGGATAACACTAAAAAAAGAAAATCACAGGCCAATATCCCTGATGAACATATATCCAAATATCCTCAACAAAATATTAGCAAACCAAATGCAATAATACATTAAAAGGATCACAAACCATGATCAGTGGAATTGATTCCACAGATGCAAGAATGGGTCAACATCTGCAAATCAACCAACATGACTCACCACATTAACAAAATGAAAGATAAAAATCATATTATCATCTCAATAAATGCAGAAAATGCATTTGACAAAATTCAACATGCATTTATGATAAAAAAAAAAACACTGTCAACGAAATGAGTGTAGAAGGAACATACCTCAACATAATAAAGATCACATATAATAAATGACAGACACACAGCTAATATCACACTCAATGGTGAAAAGCTGAAAGCTTTTCTTCTAAAATCAGGAACAAGGCAGGATACCCGCCCGCCCGACTGTTAATCAACATAGTATTGAAAGTTCTAGCCACAGCAATTAGGTAAGAAAAACGAATAAAAGGCATCAAAATAGGAAAGGAAATAGTAAAACTATCACTATTTGCAGATAACATGATACTATATATAGAAAATCCTAAACACCCCTCCAAAAAACTGTTAAACTAATAAATGCATATCAGTTGATGCAGTTGATAAATTCAGTTAATATACAAAAATCTGTTGCATTTCTATACACTAATAATGATCTATCAAGCAAAATCAAGAAAACAAGCCTATTTAACAATCACATCAAAGGAATAAAATACCTAGGGATAAATTTAACTAAGGATGTACACTGAAAACTATAAAGCACTGATGAAAGAAACTGAGGAAGACACAAATAAATGGAAATACAGTGCATGCTCATGTACTGGAAGACTAAATATTGGTAAAATGTCCATACTACCCAAAGCAATCTACAGATTCAATGTAATCACTATCAAAATTCCAAAGGCATTTTTCACAGAATTAGAACTAGTTATGAAATTGGCATGGAAACCCAAAAGACCCCAAATAACCAAAGCAATCTTGAGAAAGAACAAAGCTGGAGGTCATAATGCTCCTTGATTTCAAACTATACTACAAAGCTATAGTAATCAAAACAGTATGGTATTCACTTTGCTGTACAGTAGAAACTAACACAACATTGTAAAGCAACTATATTCCAATAAAAATTAATTTTAAAAAACAGTATACTATTGACATAAAAACAGACACATAGATCAATGGAACAGAATAGAGAGCCAAGACATAAACTCACACATACATGGTCAATTAATTTACGACAAAGAAGGCAAGAAGATACAATGGGGAAAGAATACTGTCTTCCATAAATGGTGTTGGGAAAACTGGACTGCTACCATGCAAAAGAATGAAATTGGACCACTATCTTACACCATATACAAAAATTAACTCAAAATGAATTTAAAAATTGAATGTAAGACCTGAAATCATGAAACTCCTAAAATAAAACATAGATGGTAATCTCCTTGACATCTACAACGTTTTTGTGGATCTGACTCCAAAGGCAAGGGAAACAAAAGCAAAAATAAACAAATGAATCTACATCAAACTAAAAGGATTCTGTACACAGAAGGAAACCATCATCAAAATGAAAAGGCAACCTACTAAATGGGAGAAGATATTTGCAAATCATATATCCAATAAGGGGTTGATATACAGAACTCAATAACCAAAAAAGAATTGCCATATGATCCAAAAATCTAACTTCTGGGTGTATATCTAAAAGAATTGAAAGCAGAGTCTTGAAAAGATATTTGCACACCTATGTTCACTGCAGCATTATTCACAACAGCCAATAGGTGGAAGTAACTCAAATGTTCATCAATGGATAAGTAAAGAAAATGTAAAGAAAATAAGAATAAGTAAAGAAAATACAATGGAATTATTATTTAGTCTTAAAAAAGAAGAAAATCCTGTCACATGCTACAACATGAATGAACCTTGAGCACTTTATTCTCATTGAAATAAGCCAGTCACAAAAAACACATATACCGTATAATTCCTCTTATATATGGTATCTAAAGTAATTAAACTCACAGAAAACTAAAGTGGAATGGTGGTTGCCAGGGACTAGGGCAAGAGGGAAATGAGAAATTGTTTAATGGGCATAGAGTTTCAATTTAATAAGATGAAAAAGTTCTAGAGATCTGTTCCACAACAACGTGAATATAATTTATACTACTGAACTGTACACTTAAAAATGATTAAGATGGTAAACTTTACGTTACATATTTTTACCACAATTAAAAATTTTTGAAAAAAAGAGTTTAGAGCAAAATAGTCTTTCTCCCCCAACAATATGTATGTAAAGACTACAGGTCATATTGCAACACATAATTGGCAAGACATATAATCCATCTCAACTCCTGGTAAAACATAATAGCAGAGCAAAACCTGGCCAGCTTGATAGTCATGACGATTTTTGTATAGAGGTACCATTGAGCAGTGAAATGGCTAAAAATGAAGGCTAAAATTAGATACGTACAGGGGAAGTCTTTTTCGGCATTTAGTGGAAACAATGCTTGTGCCCAAGGATCACATTTACATGTCATTCTGAAGAAAACTAATTTAACTGAAAGAAGTAGGCAAAAGATGCAAATACAATAAAATTTATACAATTCAAAATCCTCTATAAACCTTTAAATACCTTTCTTTTTTTTTTCTTTTTACTTTGTTTTGGAATCATCCTAAAATGTGAAACACTTTCTGGCTTCTCTGAACTGAACACCATAAACAGAATTTAACATTTTCTTCATGAGTCAGAATCATTACTTTGAACGGAGCTATGCTGAAATACACTAATGCCCTCTGGAGCTGTTAAAAGTTTATGGCTATTTTCTCATATAACAAAGAGCCCAGACTGCTGTACTGTTTTCTTTCTTTTATTTACTTTTTATGTTTTCTTTTCCCTTCTTTATTTTGTTATCATATTTTAATTGTAAAATATAGTTACTTCTAGACATGTCTTTTCTCTCCTATATTATGGTTATAATTGCCTGTATACATGGAAACTAGATCACCAAACATACAAAGCAAGAGTACATGAGATAATACATAACAAAGTAAGAGTAAATAACATAATAGTAAATAGTTCATGTTTATCGAGTGCTTGGTATATGCCAGGTCCTGTTCTAAGCAATGTGTAAGTATTAACACATTTAAGCCTACATCAATTTTATCATTATCTCCATCTTAAAGATGAGAAAATTAAGTCATAGACTGCTAAGGTAACTTGCCCAAAGCTTTAACTGGCAGAGCCAGAATTCAATCCCAGGAGTCGGGCTCCAAAGAGAGTAATAACTACTCTCCCATACATAGGAGTGGATGCTACTGTCTGGTCACTTTGGAATCTACTTTGTTTCAAGAATTTTATTTTTCCATTCTTCTTGTTTTTAAGCAATACTCCAAATGGATCAGTTTGCTGGATCATTAGGCTTTGGGTATGTCAAAGTTATTAATTTTTAAATGCATATATGAAATGTATGTTAAGAAATATGGTTAATTCTTACATGTGTTACAAATTTAAAAAATAAGCCTCTCCCTTCCCAAAGCAGAGTTCCCAAAGCTCAGATCTTAGAAAACAAATCTTCATTTCAGATCATGTAAGTAGAGTAACTCTTCTCTACCTGAATTCCTGAAAATAGAAGCCCTCTGGGTCTAAGGAGAATCAGGAGTCCTGTTCACAGATGCTTAGTCCCAAACTAAACTCAGCAAGCAAAGCAATGGAAACCAGGGAGTTCACGGCAGTCCAGATTGTCACTTCTTTCTCTCTGGTGGCCAAAACACGGTTCCACTCTGCTTTGACAGAAGATGTATCTAATTCTAGAAAGGGTTTCCTACTATAATGAATTTACTGAGCCTTATTCAAAAAAGCAGATTGAAACACTACAGAGGCATAGAGAAAAGTGAAACGCCTGACACCGGCAAGACGAAGTAGCAACTGGGGCTTCTAGATTATTTTTTAAAGCCAGCAACCTTTATTTTTATTTTACTCCTTCAGTGAAACTTGTGAAGAAGTACTGTAAAATGCTGAATCTGGTAATTTGCAAGTGGGTTTGGGGGGACTTGGTATTAAAACAGGTTAATTAACCTAACATCCAGTGACTTCTCCACAACTATCAGCAGTTTATTAAAACAAAAGGAAAACACTGAAACAGAGGAAATCTAAAAGGCCCCCAGGCAATGATAGGGTACACATCACCCACATATTTCATCAAACAATCTTCCAGGAAAACAAGAACTCATGAATAACAAATAGTGCAGTATTTCACCAGGGAGAAAAAGAACTACATTTTGTCTCTATTATTCATTAGCTGCCAGATAACATGGTTTAAAAAGCTTGATGGACTGGAGCAGGGTTGGGGGTGGAAGGATATTTTCTTTTATGATATAGTTAAAATGAAAAAAGAAACTGTTTTCTATTACTAATTTTTGAAACGTTGTTGTTATATTCAGTGGAGCCCTCTCTCACAACACAGGGCTAAGGGTGCCAATGCAGCATCTGGAGCAGACGCATTACAAGTACTGACACACAGCAAGATGCTTTGCATGAGGCTGAAACTGACTCAGGAAAACGTTAGGACTGTAACTCATTGAGTGAGCAATCCAATTTTTCTAGACCTTCTTAAAGAAAGAAGTCCCAAACGCTCCATAAAGATAAGTTCTTAATAGGCTCAACACTTAAAAAAAAAATAAAACAATGCCCCCCACTAAACGACAAATTCACTATGTCCTACCTTTGACACCCTGCGCTTCCTGTGGTCACAGATCATAAGCAATGGGAACTTCCTTCTCATTACTGACTTAATTTAGCTCTTGCTTTCTGAGCCCCATTGTGTGCTCTTTGCTACAGCAACAAAGAGGAACAAAATCATGGTCTAGTTCTCAGAGAGCTTACTCCCCACAGGTAGAAAAGTAAAATCAAAGTTGCTGTATGGTGCTCTACCATGTTCACAGCTAAAGGACTTCACATATATTTGTTTTTGAGTAGTCCATCTTTACACATTTTTCTGGTATCAATTGTTTGTTAAAATACAAATTGCTGTACTAAGAACAGAAATCAATGAAACAATATATAATATGATTTCAACTTTATAAAATTCAAAAAATGTAAAATTTTTATAAAGTACTATTTAAGCATATATACATACATGAAACAATAAAGAATCAAAGTGATAACATATATTTCAGGATAATGGTTACCTTTTGGGGGGGCAGATGGGTATAGGATGACAGAGGAGAATACAGGGGCTTCTTAGGTAATGGTAACAATCTATTACTGAAATGAGGGAAGGAAGGAACTGACTTTAGTTTCTGGCTGTGATACATTATTTTATAGCAGGATGAAGTTTTCACCAAAAACAATTAGAATATCTGGATAAAATGGAAGGAAGGAAGAAAGAAACAAAGAAATGAAGGAACAAACAAATGACTGAACTCACCTACTTACCTATGAGGAGGTGTCAGAAAGCTGCCAATGGAGCCAAAATTGAGAAGCCAAGATCACAGAAAGAAGAAAAATGCACAGATATACTATATTCTTTATTTATGTATCAAACTGAGTATTTGATGATATGAGGCATTGGGGAAAGACTAAGAAAGACAAACGGAAGCTGGTAAGAAGCAGAGAAGCCAGCAAAATTTTGGTAATCTTACAGCCCAGAGGAGAAAAAAAATCAATTTGAGCACTTCAAAAATACTCAAGCCTTAAGGACAAAATCTCAGACAGAATGAAATAACAAAGAAATAAGACTGAGACTCAAAATTTGTTGTTGAATTCTTAAGCTGTCTGCGGTGAAAATCAAAGACGCAAAGCAGATGCTAAAGAGAAACAGGGTTGAGTTTTTGGTGGTATCGCAATGTTAAATTCCTAAATTGGAGTTCAGGAATTTCCAAGGATGAAGGGTCCTAGTAAACATCTCAGTGAGCTCCGCATAGTGCTATATCCTAGAAGTAAGTAAATAAGGAGCAGTTTGAGACTTTCATAGACTTCTGTCCAGCTGTGGGACAGATCAAGTACTGATTAGATTAAGATGATCTGTCTCTATCTAGTTACTTATCAGAGACAGGGTAAAACCTCTCTGGAAGAAGGTAATGCACCCAGAACCACTATAACAAAACTATGTGTGGCATTCACTCTTCAATTATCAAACACTAAGAAATAAACAGACAGTATAAACAGATCGACAAATGACCAGATACTCAAGCTACTGATAGATTTTTAAATAACTATAATCAACATGTACAAGAAAGCGGAGGACAAGTTTTAGAAAAATTGGAATCTAATTTTTAGAAAAACAATAAAATATTCTGGACTATTCCAGAACTAACAAAACCAAGATAGGATACCAGAGAAGACAGGGTAAGTCAAAGAGAAGACAGATGAACAGAAAATGTCCAGTCTGAAGCTTGAAAACTAAACTGAATAGAAATATACAAAAGAACACAAAGGACATAACGAATCATAGAAAAGGGATCTAATATACTTGTACTTAGAGTCACATAAAGGGAGAGGACAGAAGCAATATTAGATAGAATATATCTAGTTATACACCCCAAAGTGGATAAACACACATCATAGTCTAACTAGAAAGCCAAACACACACAAAAATCTTAAAATAGCCAGAGGAAAAAAAAAAGATCATACTTACAAATAAGTAGCAACAAGTTTGACAACTGTCTTCAAAACAGAAATAAAAGAAACCAGAAAACAATGGAATGACATCATTAAAGTGCTAAAAGAAGGGAAAACCCTAGAATTGTTTCCCAAGAGAAAATATCCCTTCAAATGTGAAATACGTAAAGGTATTTCAAGTCAAACAAAACCTGAAACAAAAAAAAAACCTTATCACCAGACCTATGACAAAAGAAATGCTAAAGGAATTTTCAAGCAAAAGGAAAATTATGCCAGACAGAAGCACAAAAATGCAGGACAGAATGAACAGCAATGTAAAGTAAATATGTGGGTAAATCTAAAATAGATAGTACAAGGTACTAATAGTAATAATAATGTCTCGTGAGCTTTAAGATATATATTGAATTAAAATGCAAGGCAAAAGGCAGGGGGAAGGGTAAATGCAGGTAAAAGGTGCTAATACCCTATTTCGTCTGGGAAAGGTAAAAGGAATAACATATTTGTTTGTAATGAGCTAAGGATATATGTTGTAACCCATAGAATAACTACTAAAAGTACAGAAAAATAGTGTATAACAGGCAAAGAAAAGAGTGGAATACTAATAAAAAGAAATAATAGATTAATGTCAACTAAGGCAAGAAAAGAGACAGAAAGGAATATAATGGGAAACACAGAAAAAGATATTAAGATAATATATGTGAATAAAATTAAGGAAGGAAAGAAGGAAAACAGAAAGGCAAGCAGCTATCTGATTTCTAACAGTGATTTCTTTAAAATTTGCAAACACTGTTAGGTGGTTTTTCCAGTGATGATTAGAAAGCAATTACATTTGTATAGTAAGGCCATTAGATTAATATGATGTATGTTTACATTTTTATAAAAGAACGACAGCAGGAAAAACTAATGTTTTTTATCAGGATGTTACCTTTGAAATGGGGTGGATAATGATTGCAAGAGAGCAAAAATGGACTTTTTTGCTAGTAATATTCTCCTTTCCCACCTGAGTGCTTGTTAAACAAGTATGGTCATTTTGTGCACTATTTTGTATGTATTTTGCACACCAATAAAAGTTTTAAAAAATAATCAAGCAGCACTATGAGGAACCACTTTACACTGACTAGGGTGGCTAAAATTAAAGAGGTAAACAATAACAAGTGTTGGTGAGGATGCAGAGAAATTGAGCCCTCATACACTGCTGGAGGGATTATAAACAGTACAGTCACCTTGGAAAACAGTTTATCAGTTCCTTAGCGCCCATATGACCCAGCAATTCCACTCCTGGGTTTATACCCAAGAGAATTAAAAACATAGACCCACACAGAACTGGCACAGAAAATTTCACAGCAGCTTTATTCATAACAGCCAAAAAATGGACACAACGCAAATTTCCATTAGCTAGTAAATGGATAAATAAAATGTGGTCTATTCATATAATAAATTATTATTCAGCAATAAAAAGGAATGAAGTACTGATACATGCTACAACATGAATGAATTTTGGAAAAAGTATGCTAAGTTAAAGAAGCTAGTCACAAGAGAGCACATATTATATGATTCATTTATATGAAATGTCCAAAATGGGCAAATCCGTAGAGACAGAAAGTTGAACAGTGGTTGCCAAGTGTTGGGGAGAGGTACAAAGGAGTACAGGGTTTCTTTCTGGGGTGACAAAGAGCCTCTGAAAGTAGACAATTGTTATGGTTGCACTACTCTGAATATAATAAGAACCACTGAATTGTATACTTCAGGAGAGTGACTTTCATAGTATGTGAATTATAGTAAAAAGAGAAGACATTTCCTTGCAAACTGAGAAAATGCAGGCTACAGACAACAAATGTAGATGGGATGCAGATACAGGAGCTATAAAACTCAAACATTTTTGGCAATGCTTTGTCTTAGTCATCTTGGGCTGCTATATATTTATAACAAACTACCATGATGGCTTAAACACAGATATTTCTCACAGTCTGGAAGCCGGGGAGTCCAAGATCAAGGTGCTGACAGCTTCAGTTCCAAGGAAAAGTCCTTTTCCTGGCTTGCAGATGGCCACCTTCCTACTGTGTCCTCATATGGTGGAGAGAGAGGGAGAGCCCTGGTCCTTCTTCCTCTTCTTAGAAGGACATGAATCCTATTCCAGGGCACTACCCTCATGACCTCATCTAAACCTAATTACCTCCTAAAGGCCCTATCTACAAATGCCACATTTCAGGTTAGGACTTCAACATATGAACTTTGGGGGGACACAAACATTCAGTCCGTAACACACTTAATGTGTACAAGAATACAGAAGAGAAGATTGATAATGTTGGCAGAGACTGGCAAAGAAGCAAAAGTACAATTTTAAAAGATAATGGCTGGAAATTTTCCCAAAAAAATTAAGTTCACATTCCAGATGCACTACAAACCCTAAATTGGATTAATACAAGGAAAATACACCTGGATATATCAAATGCAAAGATAATCCTTAAAGCTGGCTTCATATATAACTAAAATATATTTTCTATATAATCTAAATATATTCAATATTATGTTAGTAGATACTTATTATTATACTATTAAAATAAAGTGACAATGGCTTGTCTAATAAATGCAACAGAAAATAACTGCTACTCTAGAGTTTACAGACAATTAAAATACCCTTCAAAATTAAAAAGTGAAATAAAGATATTTTCAGAAAACCAAAACCTGAAATAATTTTTCAGCTGCAAACCAATACTACACAAAATACTAGGGGGTGTTTATTAGACAGAAAGAAAATGATCTCAAATGAAAGACTGAAGATGCATAAAGGAATCAAAAGCCATGGAAAGGGTAAAATCTGGACTCATCTAAATTAATATTTACTATCTAAATCACTGATGTAATTATGTATGTATTTTTAGGGACATCCCTAAAAGAAGCCTAAGAGAATGTAAGATACAAAGCTGATAGTAGTGATGAGAAATGACAGAAAGGACAGAAGAGGAAAGGCAACTAGAAATGATAAAAAAGTTCAAAACCCAAATATAAAAGAACTCATATATCAATAAGAAAAAAATAAACATTCCAATTTAAAAATGAGCAAAAGTTTGAACAGTGTCAATAAATAGTGTTAATAAACATATAAACATATAAAAAAATATAAAAAATTTCCAACTTCATTAGTCATCAAAGAAAAACAAATTTAAGAAAACCAATACATATCTACTAAAATGGCTAAAACTTTAACAACTGACAATTTAAGTGTTAGTGAAGATATGGAATAAGTAGAACCCTCATATAGTGTTGACAGACATATAAAGACATACAGTCTCTTTGTAAATGAATTTGGCATTATCTACTAAATCTGAAGATAACATATCATATTATCTAGCTATTTCAATCCTAGATGTATACGCAACTGAAAGATATGCAAACATGCTCTAATAGACAAGCAAAAACAGCTGCACTGTTTGCAATAATCCCAAACTGTTAAGAAGCCAGATGTTCATCTAAAGTAGAATGGAGAAATAAACTGCATTTATCTAATATTATTTATATAATAGAATACTATACAGCAAGGAAAATAAACCAATGCTATATACAACAACATGGATGAATTTCTCAATCTCTCAAACAATGTTGAACAAAATAAGTCATATGTGCTGTATCATTCTATTTACATAATGTTTAAAACAGGATACTGCAATATGTAATGTTAGAAATTAGGGTATTTTTTAGTTTGGGGGAATAGTGGGGAGGAGGTGATGGGTAGGGGCACAAGAAAGCCTTCTAGCTTACTGGTGATGTTTTTTCTCTTGACCTGAGTGGTACTTACATAAGTGCGTTCCTTTTGTGATGATTCATTGTGCTGTATACCTATGATTCTATATTTTTATGCAATGTTTTTTATTTCAATAAAAATTATAGAATTAATGTTATGCCACATTTCTGCCTCTCACGCCCCCAGTTTTTATTTCCTTTCTCTTTCACCTATCATATAAATTCTATTTTTTATTATTCTGATTTATTTGAAACAATCAGAACATTTCATCCATTCCATTTTTGCTGACAGAGAAGGAATCTAAGTACTGATACTGAAGAAGGAAGCCTCTGGAAATTAAAAGTAATTATACAAAAAATTATGTAAAATTCAGAATGTGTTTGCATGCACTCAGTTCTTGGCTGCCTCTCAAGTATTTAGAATCTGAATGTACATTTGCATTTCCCCAGTGAAATTTTAGAGGGTTTTTCAATAGTAATTAGCAAATCAGCTAAAGAATAAAGGGCATAGAGCTAAACCAAAAGCCAGGAACTATACTGCTTATTAAATGCTAAATCAAAACTAAATGTTATATTCTCAAATGGCACTGAGCTTTTCTTTTATTATGGGGAAAAATAAAATATTATTTATCACTCACAAAGAAAATCATTTTAATTGGTATAATTGCTATCATTCTCGGCTGAAAAACATGCAAGATTTTTTAAACAATTTATCTTATTCTAGAAAAAAATTCAAGATGCATAAATGTCCTTAGTTCATCACTGAACCACAAAAAAAGTTTTTTAAAAAATAGAACAGGGCTTCCCTGGTGGCGCAGTGGTTGCGAGTCCGCCTGCCGTTGCAGGAGACACGGGTTCGTGCCCCGGTCCGGGAAGATCCCACATGCCATGGAGCGGCTAGGCCCGTAAGCCATGGCCGCTGAGCCTGTGCTTCCGGAGCCTGTGCTCCGCAACAGGAGAGGCCACAACAGTGAGAGGCCCGCGTACCACAAAAAAAAAAAAAAAAAAAAGAACAAATTTTAAGTAAATATTTAATGTTAAAAAATGTTTCCAAGTACTTTAGGAATATTCATTTTTATATAAACAATAAAAATATTGGTTATTTACTTTATCATCAAAACAGGCCCCTCTAAATAATCTCTATGGCACAACATTCAAAGCCCTGCACACATTCTTTCAAGTCACAGAACTTTACTATGCTTTGCCTTACCTGAGACTCTCAACCTAGTCTGACCAACAAAAAAATTTGGATGGAAATATAAAATAGCTATTTAATTTTAGCATTCCTGATATCTATGAGTGGGAATGTCAACTAAAATTGACATGTACCCTAGACTTTAAGAAGATAGACTTTTTAAAACAGAAGGAAAATTTCTCCAATGAAACACAAAGTTCAGAAAAGAAACATATTCAAGAACACTGAGGAGTTGACAGGAGTAATAAGCATTAGCACTAAGTTTAAAAATTTTAAAGTACCTTCATTTCCTTTTTGAGAATGTCTGCAATGGCCAATAAGGGATATATAGGTACAAGGCATATATACGGACTCACCAAAGTCTTCTCCATGATTTTATTTGAAGTTGCTAAAACTCATGGAGAAATGGATAAAAGATTTGAAGATATTATTGAATAATCATTAAAAGGGCTCTGATTAATAGAGGGAAATTTGTGGTAGTGCATTCCAAGGCCCCTGCTCTTGGCACTCTTTTCTTCAATGTGTTTAATGACAGTTTGAATGAAGCACTGAGCAGATGATATTAAAGAATTAGTGGTCAAGAACACAGACTTTGGAGTGAGATACACTTTAGTTCAAGTCCCAGATTAACTACTTAATAGCAATGGAACATTGGGCAAATTACTGTCTCCTGAAATCCTATCTTCCTTATCTATAAAATGAGAATAATAATACTTCTTACATCATAGAGTTATTTTATTTTACAAATGCTTGTACGGTATTTATTATAGGCTAGTCATTACTTTTAAAACACTTTAGATATATTAATTCATTTAATGCTCATAGCAACCCAGTGAGCTAGATGTGATTGATTATCAGCATCCCAACTTTACAGATGAGGAGACTGAGGTAAAGAGGTTAAGTAACTTGTCTGAGATCACACATCTAACAATTGACAGAGTGGAGTTTATATTAGGTAAATAGAATGCCCAGTCATACTCATTAAATGTTAGCACTCATCATAATCATCATCATTGGAATGACACTCAATATACAAGATGATAAAAGCAGAAACTGAAAGGACAATATGTTAATTAGAACAAAATAAGATTTAATATAAAAATACAGGGTCCTGTGACTGAATTCACAAAAATCAGCCACATAAGTTGCCAAATTATGATATGACTGCCCCCCAAATACTAAAACAACAGTTGACTGCATTAAAGGCAATAAAGTAATAAAGAATAAACATTCACAGATAGATTATTAATTTCAATATTTAGAACCTCAGTTTAAAGAGACTATAGTCCAACTGAAGAGATCTAAAAAGGAATGATTCCCTTCCTCCAAAAAACCTATGATTCAACTATCTGTGGTACACCAGAGGCACACTCTAGGTTCAAACACAAATAGGTTGAAAGTAAAAGGACAGAAAAAAACATACCATGAAATCAGTAAGAAAAGAGAACTGGTGTGGCTGTACTTATGTCAAATACCATACAATTTAAAACAAAAGTTGGTACTAGAGACAAAGAAGGACAAAATTTTTAAGGATGAAAACGTCAATCTATCAAGAAGATATAACAATTGTCAACATGTATGTACCTAAAAACAGAGCACTAAAATACATGAAACAAAAACTGACAAAATTGAAGGGAGAAATAGAAAATTCAACAATAGTAGGACACTTCAATTCCCTACTTTCAATAAAGAATAACTAGGTAGAAGATCAATAGGAAAGTAAAGGACTTGAACCACATTATAAATCAACCAGATTTAACAGACATCTATCTAGAAAACACTCAATCCCACAAGAGCAGAATATACATTCTTTTCAAGTACACACGGAACATTGTCCAGGATAACCAGGATACACCAAAAACAAGTTTCAATAAATTTAAAAGGATTTATATTACACCAAATATGTTCTCTGACCAAAATGGAATGAAATAAAAAATCAGCAACATAAGAAAATCTGGAAATTCACAAATATGTGGAAATAAACAACATAGTTAACCAACGAGTCAAAGAAAGTATCATAGATAGGCACTTTGAGATGAATAAAAATGAAAACACAGAATACCAAGGTAAGTGGATATACCTAGGGCAATGTATTAAAAGGAAAATTTATAGCTGTAAATGCCCATCTTAAAAATGAAGATTTCAAGTTAACCTAGACTTCTAACTTAAGAAACTAGAAAAGAAGAAGAAATTAAATATAAAACAGAAGGGATGAAATAAATAACAGACTGGAAATAAATAAAACAAAAATATTTTTAATTTTTAAAAATCAACAAAACTAAAAACTTGGTTCTTTGAAAAGATCAACCAAGTTGACAAATCATTAGCTAGACTGACCAAGACAAAGGAATGAGAAGACTTAAACTAGACAAGCTGATCCCAAAATTCATAGGGAAATGCAAGGGACTCAGAATAGCCAAAACAATCTTGAAAAAGGAAGAACAAAGCTGAAAGACCCACACTACCTGATTTCAAACTTACTACAAAGCTCAAGTAATCAAGAAAGTGTGGTACTGACATATAGACAGACATATAGATCAACAGAATAGAATTGAAGAGTCAAATAGTAAAGCATTACATTTATGGTCAACTGAATTTTGATTAGGGTGCCCATATAATTCAGTGGGGGAAAGAATGGTCTTTTCAATAAATTGCACTGTGATAACTGGATATTTACATGAAAAAGAATGAAGTTACATTCCTACCTCACACCATATACAAAAAGTAACCCCAAATGAACCAAAGACTTAAATGTAATAGCTAAAACTATAAAAATCTTTAAGAAAGTATAGACATAAATCTTCATGACCTTGGATTTGGAAACCTATCTTTAGATATGACACCAAAAGTATGAAAAACAAAAGAAAAAAACAAATTGGACTTCATCAAAATTTAAAATTTTGTGCTTCCAAAAATACTATCAAGAAAGTGAAAAAAACAACTCACAGAATGGTATAAAATATTTGAAAATCATATATCAGATAAGGAAATTGATTCTAATATATATAAGAACTGTAACAACTCAACAATAAAAGAAAATAAAAGTCTGGGGGTTCCTCAATAAATTAAAAATAGAGTTACCATATGATCCAGCAATTCCACTATTAGGTATATACCCAAGAGAATTGAAAACATATATTCACACAAAAACTTGTACTCAAATGTTCATAGCAGCATTCTTCATAATGGTCCAAAGGTAAAAATAAACCAAATGTCCACCATCTGATGAATGGATAAACAAAATGGGACATATCTATGCAGCGGAATATTATTCAGCCATAAAAAGTAACGAAATACTGATACTTGCTACAACATGGACAGCTTCTAAATCAATGGAGCCAATCATAAAAGGCCACATATTGTATGACTCCATTTATATGAAATATCCAGAAAAAGCAAATCCACAGAAACCAAGTAGATTAGTAGTTCCAAAGGGTAGGGATGGGGGGAATGATGAGTGACTGCTAGCTAATCAGTATGACCTTTCCATCTGGAGTGATAAAAATGCTCCAGAAATAGCCAGTACTGATGGTTGAACAACTCTGTGAATATACTAAAAACCACTGGATTGTACATTTTAAGAAAATAAAAAAATAAACTTTAAAGAAAAAAAATAAAGAATGACCATAAGCTAAATCTGGAGAAATCAGAAATATTTAAGCCAGAGAAAAGTAAAGACTCAAGGAAGACATGAACACTACCTTAAAAATTTTTTAAATAAGACAGAGCAGAAACTAACACACAATTGTAAAGCAATGATACTCCAATAAAGATGTTAAAAAAAAAAGACAGAGCTATCGATATTAGTATCTATATTGTGCAGATACATTAATATATCTTCTAATCATCTCTAAGAGTGTTACGGAAATGAGCTAACGAGGGCTCCTGGATATTGTTCCTTTGTTACACTTCTTCACAGCAGGTTCAACCATTAGCTCAAAGCCCACCAGAGCCAAACTCAAATTATTATACACCCAATCACTTTCAATACTGCCTCAATAAGCATATTTTTAGCCATTTAGAGCCTAACTGCTTTGCACACTCTGCAAAACTTCATTCCAACACCTGCTAGCCATAGTTAAGACACACACAGGCCCTATAAACGATCCCAAGCCTCTGCTGCCCTTCAGAGCTCTCTGACCCAGAGACTCCCCATCTTGCAACTGAGCGACATGGCGTCACCTGGACAATAAGGCCTCTCTCCATTTCCCCACTCTCCCAGGAGTTCTCTTGACTTCTTTCCCTTTTGAGAGGGGACCCTGCCCCACTGACTCTGGCACGTCTGCCACCTGGGACTTCCCCTCTCATGCAACTGAGCCACCCAAATAAAGCCATTCTGTGCTCCTGCCACCTCATGGCCATGTTTTTTCTTTGATCTGTCCCCAAATTCCTCAACTCACCAAAAAGGGGTTATTTACTTCGTTTGATTGAAACCATACTTTGGTTCAATATAAATGAAAATCTAATAGTAAAAGATGGTCTAATACAAATACGTGATGAGTTCTCTGTCCCTTACAAATATCCAGGTTTTGAAGGGCAAGACTTTCTGAAAAAGAAACAGAAACTAGATAAATGGTTTGGACTAGAAGAATGCTGGTATAGCCTCAACCTAATTTTCAAAATGTAGAAAATAATCCAAGACCCAAAATATTTTACCAGTTTGGATTGGTTATTTCCCTAATATACCCAAATAATTCAATTTAACTGTAGTCAACAATTTGTTTTCCTATTGGGAGATGAGGAAGATCTGATATCTGAAAAATGACAATGATTTCCTGATTTTCAACCCCAAAATAATGTATAATTGAACAATTTTTATTGCAAGTTGCTATAAATAATGCTAAACTTCATGAAGAAAATGTATTGGTGATTTCTAACAATACGTTAACACAAAACTGGTATTGTTCCAGTGATAACAGGTAAGAACTACATTTGGTAAGAGTAAATAAGTACTGTGAACCTATTAAATAAACAAATGATCAGCCACAAATGTTAATTACATCAATTCTTTCATGAATAAGAAAATTTATATTTAGGTTTAGGAACAGGAAGCAAAGATGATCATGATTATCACTTTTGAATAAAATAATTAAGTACTCACTATATGTTTTAACGTGAGGATAACAAGATGAATAAAATATTTACATGAAAACATATTCCTAGTTTCCTAGACAGAGCTAAGTCACCATGGTAATTGAAGCAAGATATTCAAGGATTTCACAAATGAAAGCACTTCATTATTGAATTAAAAATCTGTGTTTTATG
Organism: Physeter macrocephalus; assembly: GCF_002837175.3. Classification (NCBI taxonomy): domain Eukaryota; kingdom Metazoa; phylum Chordata; class Mammalia; order Artiodactyla; family Physeteridae; genus Physeter; species Physeter macrocephalus. The sequence goes on from NC_041224.1 coordinate 15,711,168, forward strand.
GGGCTTCCCTGGTGGCGCAGTGGTTGAGAGTCCGCCTGCCGATGCAGGGGACACGGGTTCGTGCCCCGGTCTGGGAAGATCCCACGTGCCGCGGAGCGGCTGGGCCCGTCAGCCATGGCCGCTGAGCCTGTGCGTCTGGAGCCTGTGCTCTGCAACGGGAGAGGCCACAACAGTGAGAGGCCCGCGTACCACACAAAAAAATAAAAATAAAAAAAATAAAAATCTGTGTTTTAGACCTGAAAAGATTTACTCGACATTGGTAAATCACCACTTGAACACTTTTGAGCCTTCCTGCAGAAGACAATTCTGTGATTCAGTAGTGAGGGGAAGATCCTCTTCCAATCCCACGATAAGACACAGCAAGCATAATGTGCCCAGGGAGGCAGACATTCAAAGCTCTGAATTCTGTTTCATTTTTAGGCTATGGTCCCAACTTTTATTATAAAAAAATCAGTAATGGAAACCTTTAGTGATTTAAAACAGAAGACCTGGCTTCAGTTTTGCACTAGGTTCAACAGCTCTAATTAGGCTAAATCCACCTTAGAAAAGTGAGGTGTAGGAAATAATCGTTGTAAAGCACTTTGTAAGTAGCAAGTACTACAAAAGTGTTAAACAATAAGCTTAAGTACTACAAAAATTAACCGTTAAATAAAAAATTGGATTTTCTTGAAGAACAAAGTAATCAACGGTAGAAATCTATTTCCCCTAAACTGGAGATAGTTGTAGTCATTTCTGCTCTTGCAGAATTTTAACAAGGTTGTTAAAGTGAAGATGTAATAAGTATTATCACAGCAATACTGTAATAGGACAGGAAGAAATACAAGCAAAGCTGCAGAGTATTAGTTTAGAAACGACTACCCTAGATTTCTTTCTAGCACTGTATATGTCATCTGGTTTATATTTTTATCTATTTCTTTGAGCATATATTTAATTCTTTTATATTCTTACAGTGGCCATGTTCAATACTAAGAAACTTCAGAAAGAATCAGGAATGTAATATACAAAGTAGCCGTTCAACGCATATTCTGCTTCCTTAGATATCTAAAACATGCGTCAGATACATCAGATACCAATAAAAAAAAATCGATGGCTTGTAACACACTGTGAAATTATCTCATTAGTCAGCTTTACCCTTTTAGAAATGAAAGAGATCTCTAGAACCTGTGCCTTTAATCTGGGACAAGCAGCTCTTTAATGGTGGGAAGGATTATAAGGATATATAATTTGAGCCTTTGATATTCAGGTAGGTTCTGATGGTTGGAAAGGCAGAAGCAACCAATCAGCAAAGCCATATTTGCCTTTTATTCTTAATACTATAGACTTATTAAAATTATATTAACATAAACATATTAAAAAGCTTATATACTTTTTTAAAAAGCTTCTAGAAATTGATACCATATTAAAGCAAAAATGAATGCCAAGAAATATCCTAGAATTTTGCATGAATTTCTTTGTCTGCTTAATTTTAATTTCTACCTCAAAAATTCACTTTTTTATCAGACTTAATTCAAGGATTTCCCTACACAGTTGTAGGACACTGCTGAGCTCACTGTGAAGATGGTCGTGTTAGTTCTTCATTAACTAAACTGATGGCCTTAACTTTATCACCATGGGTTTCACTGTACTGATATTCAAAATATTTAATGATGGTATGGCATGGATACCAAACTACCAGAACAAATGCTGGCCACAGTACTAGAGCATGGTCCTGGGGGTCCCCGGCAGATCCAGAGGTCCTTTTTTAGTTGGGGATGTCCAGGTGTTTCACACCAAGGGGCCAGGACTGGGAGAGGAGTGAAGTAGGTATTTGAGTGATTCTGAGAAGTGGCTATTTATCCACAGTTTAAAAAACAACAACAACAATGAAAGCAACAAACAAAAAAACTATCGATATGGCTGCTTTGCTATATCACACCTGGATGTCAGCCTACACAGAAGCAAGTCCCCATCTGATTCAAAGGAAACGTGGAAATTCAAATACAAGGAGATAGTAGCTACCTTTACTCCTTTATCCCTTGTCCTTTTATTATCTGACACTATTTGGCGCAATTCGGGAAGGCTGAACCCACCCAAACTCCCTCCCCCTCCCAAATCTTCGTAACCCTGTATTGTCTGACTTTGAGGTTTTACCATTTGTCCCAGGACAGCCACTGGCACCCCCCACCCCAGCTCTCCAGGACAGTTTAACATGAAAATAAGGTTGTTTACTTGCTACCTCTGCCATCCACAGCCTTCTGCTGAAGCTGCCACACAGATTTTCCCTCATTCTGTCTCAGTAGGAGACGTCTGAAAGGGGTCACATTTTAATTTCAAATGTTAGATACCTTACTTGCAACAAAGAAAGTTTTAAATAGAATGCCAAGAATTCCTTCTCTTCACAGGCGTATCTCATGCTTAGGAGAGATTTAGAGTGAGAGCATAGGTAGGATGCCAGCTTTCTCTGTAAGCAAACACCTGTTCAGGCTCGTAGACGCTTCCGTGTAAGAGTCCCCATCTCACCCGGAGATAACTGACTATTTTCTCTTAGCATTTTGATGGTATTTCTATTATGTCTTGTAATATTCACTTTAAATCATTTATCTACAGTCTTCTGGACTGGGAGTACCTGATAACCAAATATTTGTTATGTGAATGAATGAACAAATGAATGAATGAAAGAAACTGAAGTCCAGGATGAGCACATGTATATGAAAACATGTATTCCTGTTTTGTACAGGAGGATGAGGAAAGAAAGGCAGACGAGTCCTAGCAAAGGTTATTCCTTTTCTAGGAACCATATCGCTTGCCCCCCTACACATACTTCCATAAAAATATCTTGCTGCCCAATGCCTTAGCGTTGCTAAAATGAATGATAATACCCAATACCTCATCTGAGGGCTTTCTGGGATACACTTAGTTATTTGGGCTATCTCTGCCTTGGTTTTCCGATCTGTAAAATAAGAAAATCCTCTATGAAGATATCTTATATAGCTGAAATACAAACTATGGTGAAAAACCAATATGAGCCAGCAAATTTCAATTTTCACAAGAGAAATTTAGCTAATATGAATAACCTCAAAAAAGAAACAAACAAAAAACAAGCAGACATGTCATCAGTATATTTGCATTATTAATGGCCATAAATTATAAGAATTATGAAAACAAAGCTGATATCTCTCCATGCTTAATCGACAAATCTTTTACTTCCTTTGTAATATTTTAATCTGGTTTATGTTTAAATTTTTTATTTATGAAAATACAAATGGCTACATTGCAGGCTACATACCATACTAGAAATATGGATATTTTCCAGGCAAATCACATGGGGTACTCCTGCTGCCTGATTTCACAAGAGATCAAAGTACTACAAAGATGTCTTTAACTTTTGTTCTATGATAGAAGTCAGAAATCTTGTCAAGAGCCTTGCCACACAGTAAGATGGGCAAGAGAAAGACCTTCATCAGAGAGAGGCTTAGTAAAACTCCCACTGATCAGCTAGCAGGAGGGTTCTTTTCGTCTCTGTCTGCAGAATATTGCCTGATGGGACCACTGAGAGCTAGATTAGATATCTGCTCTGGCAATACAGGACAAATGGAGTCTATCCTTAGTTACCTGTCAAACTGACACTGGCCTCTACCTCAAGACAAAGTAAAGTATAGCAAATGGTATTCATTTCAGAGAAAGCAGCTGCATTACTTGACTATAATAACTATGCATAAAACTAGCATTCCTATGCTTAATCATGGTATAAGTGCTTCATGTTTAGACACATTTTTTAAAATAAAAACCTTTGGAATATTTTATCCATGAATGAATCAAACCATAAAGCAGGTGGAGTCTGAGATTCTGCAACCTCTTTTTTAAAAAAAATCAAGGTAATTAATTCTTAATTTGATCTCCAGCCCCAAACAAAATAACTCAAAAATACCATCAGTGAATTCTCCACATCTCCATATTTTGAGATCTATTTTGAATTTAATGCTGCACAATATAAAGAGTGTTTCCAGATGGTTGAACCTTTAAAGTAGTGAATCTTGATGAATGTCTCTTCTGAGAAGAATGCCAAGCACAAAGCAATAACAGAAACTCAGATACTGATGAAAACAAAGGTGACCTAGTAGCTTCAGATTAGTGTAGGAGGTCTGAGTTATACTCTAGCCTCTATTACTAATTATCTTTGATATGCATACGATCTTAAGTAAAAAACATAATTTAATAGCTCCTCCCTCTTTGTGAAATGATGAAATTTTTTTCTCTTTCTTGGAAATGTACTGACAATTTTCAATGATCCAGAAGCCACAGTGCATGTGTATCTTCTAGCAAGGTAAATAACCACCTGCTAGGAGTCATGCAAGTTACACAAAAAATGGTTTTCAAAAAATGGTCCATATAACACCTCCCTCAGAACCGTTAGGAGTACTTGTCAAGCTTCCTGAGACCCATTTAGATCTATTAGTTCAAAATATTTTGTGAACCAAGTCCAGGAGTCTGAACTATTCAAAAGCACCTTTGATGATCTTTCTGCATTCTAAAGTTTAGAAACTACTGAAAAATGATTTTGATAAATCAAGGATGACTTGTAAAAATCTCACTGTAGCATTTTATGATCAAACTAGACATAGAGCCATACACTAAATAAGTCATGTGGTGTGAAATTAGTAATATTATATCTGTAAGCAGAATAACTGACTTATGCTAGCATTGATTAGATTCAGGCAATTTAATATCTTCATGAGAACATATAGATAGTAACAGATAAAGTCAAAACAGGTCTTTTATATTCAATTTTAAGTGGTTTGAACAAAATTAAATGAATCAGGAAACTTATCAGGTTTTAGTCATCTGCTTACTCTCTTTCTCCTCCAATTAAGTCAAACTTTAGAAGCAGGAGTCATGATTTTCTTTACCTCTTAAAATGCCTGAACATCAAATTTCAGAAATCCTAGATATATATATATATATATATATATATATATATATATATATATATATATAT
>NC_041224.1:15716366-15729661 GCF_002837175.3 Physeter macrocephalus
GCTCACGGGCCCAGCCGCTCCGCGGCACGTGGGATCCTCCCAGACCAGGGCGCGAACCCGGTTCCCCTGCATCGGCAGGTGGACGCGCAACCACCGCGCCACCAGGGAAGCCCCGAAATCCTAGATATTTAGTGACTGCTTAAAGAGGCAAACAATGTTCACTTCTAATACCTGAGCAGATTAAAACGGGCTACTAAGGCATCCGAAACTTACCTCCATATGACCAAGATCTAAATCTCACTCTCCTAGAAAACAGAGTTTGCTAGTCATCTGAATAAATCCCATTTTGCTCAAACAGAGAATTTCACTGATGCTTACTTGACCTGATGAGTATTTTATCTATCAAGCAGAAGACCTAAGAAGATGCAGTTCCTTCCTTAGGTGAAGAAAGGTAGAGATTCACTTATCCTGTAGGGCTGAGACTGGCAACGAAAACTTCTCTTCACTAGAGGCATTGAGCTTCTGTGACTGCATTAATACCAATAAGTATGCAATATTATGAGCCCTGTGGCAGATAATATGAGTTATTTGGAAAAATGAAAGAACTCAGACATCACTCTTACACTACAATTTATACACAACAAATCCTGGGGGAAAAGAAGGGTATTAATCTCTGTTCCTATATAACCATCAGCAAAAAAGGATAGATTCCAGAGACAGAATAATTGTCTGAAACAACAGAAAGGATTACATTTTTTTCTTGAAGAGTATATATCAAATAATTTTTTTGAATTTTTGAATTTTTTTATTTAATTTTTTTATACCGCAGGTTCCTATTAGTTATCCATTTTATACACATCAGTGTATACATGTCAATCCCAACCTCCCAACTCATCCCACCACGCACCCGCCCCCACCCCCCCGCTATATCAAAATTTTAATAGTGATTCTCTTAGGATGGTAAGATTCAGGTGCTTTTTATTTTCTTTGTTGCAATATTCTGTGCCTTCCAAAATTTTACAACAAAACTAAATTACTTATTTTTAAAAAACAGTTGTAAAAAGTAAAACTTGAAAAATAGTCTACATCTCTGTGAGTTATTAAAGAAAAAGAGTATCATGTAAGTATTAGGATCCAGAGAAGGCAAGAGACTACAGAGCTGAAGAAACAACAATAAGAAACAGGAGGGACTAATAGCAAATCCGGAGGGTCATTGCTGCCATGTAGACTTTTAAATGCTCCTTTAGGTATTTAAAGGGCCAGAGACAGGAAACATACCTCCAGGCTTAACAATGAAAATGAAGTGCAAGAAATAAGAACTGTATAAGTAATTTAGCACACTATTTTTGAGGGCTATTACCCAAGAAACAAAATAAATTATACTCAGACAGATCTGTATGCTAGATTTTAGCAGTTTTCAAGAAGACATGGAGGTACCGTATATTTTTATCATCAAAGATGCTAGGAGAAAACAGGAGCAACTAAATACCAGGAACTCTGTCAGTACAATCACAGCTGGTTATGGAGAGAAAAGTGGAGGCATCTAAGGGGCAGGGGGGTCAGAAAGTGGGTTCTTCATATGTTTATTTTTCATTTGCTTGTATTTTTTTCAGAATATATACTAAGGATGGACTGAACTTTAGATAAATGCTGCAAAAGACTGGCACAGAGCCTTTTAAAACATACTGTGGAAGTCCCACTTCTAGCCATTAAATTATAACTTGTTTCAAACTAACACTCTTGCTGAGGCTAACTCTAAGACCTATATAAAACAAACAAACAAACAAAAATCCTAACTGTCTGAAGGAAAGTAACCAAAACAACCAGGACTTGAGGGGCCAAGATCCTGATAAAAGAAACTCCACTGAGGTGAACGCTCTAATCACATTTTTTTTCTTTCAAGATACTTGCAAGTCTACCTAGAGTTCAAACAAAATGTGTAACCTAGAGGCTGCATTGGTCTTACTGACCTAGGGTGACAAAAACTGGAGTTCCGTGCTACTAAAGCAGACAGAACTTGAGGGACTAAGACCCAAGAGTAGAAGAACGAAAAAGAAGTAAGCTAACTTTCTGTAGACACTTTTCCCAAAAGCACTTCTGATTTCTAAGGTGCACACATGTGAAGCAAAATGAATCTAGCGATACATAAAATGACAATTTATTAGAAAACACTGGATTCATTCCAGAAATACAAGATCAGTTTAATATTAAAAGCCATTCAATACAGTTCAACATGTTAACAGAATATAGTATAAAACCTGTATGATCATTCTAGTAGTGCACCAAATCCAGAAAAGAATTTGATAAAATTCAACATCTTCATGAAAAAAAGCTTAGCAAATGAGGAGAAGGAAACTTTCTTAATATGATAAATTTATCCACAAAAAACCTTCAGCAAATGTCATATTTAATGGTGAAATACTGAAGGCTTTCCCAATACTCCCAAATGGGAACAAGAATGTCTGTTATGTTTGTATGACTACTTTTATTCAATATTGTACCTGAATTTCTAACTAGTGCAGTGAGGAAGAAAAACAAATTGAAGGGGTGAGAATCAGAAAGGAAGAAATAAACATATTATTCAGAGATCACAAAATTGTGTACATAAGAACTCTAAAAGATTGAGGCACTCAACCTCATTAGTTATCAGGAAAATGATAATTAAAATGAAAATTGAAGCTACAAGACAGCACCATACAACATCAGATAGGCTAAAATTAAAATTTACAATATAATATGTTGGCAAGCATGTGGAACAAATTTTACATTCATGTAACATGGCTGGCAGAACTATATATTGATATAATCACTTCAGAAAACTCTCTGTGGTGGGCTTCCCTGGTGGCGCAGTGGTTAAGAAACGCCTGCCAAAGCAGGGGACACGGGTTCAAGCCCTGGTCCGGGAAGATCCCACATGACGCGGAGCAATAAGCCCGTGTGCCACAACTACCGAGGCTGTGTGCCACAACTACTGAAGCCCGCGTGCCTAGAGCCCATGCTCTGCACCAGAAGCCACCGTGATGAGAAGCCCACGCACAGCAACAAAGAGTAGCCCTGCTATCTGCAACTAGAGAAAACCCACGCGCAGCAATGAAGACCCAACACAGCCAAAAATAAATACATAAATTAATAAATTTATATATAAAAAAGAAAAATCTCTGACAGTATCTACTAAAGAGGGACATTTGCTACCCTATGACCCAGCAATCCCACTCCTAATTATATTCAGTATATGCAATAGAAACATATGGATATATATACAATGAAAAACATGTATGAGAATGTTCATAGCTTCATTATTCGTAGTAGCCAAAAATCCAGCATCTGTCATAATAGAATGGATAGACTGTGGTATAGTCACACAATAGGATACTAAGTAGAAACTAAAATAAACTGCTATTGCTACGCATAACATAAATAAGTCTCATTCCAAATCGTTAAGCAAAAGAAGTCAGGGTTTGTATTATGACTCAAATATATAACACTCAAAAATAGGAAAATTTTTCTGTTTAGAAAAGTGGTTAATTAACCCTGGAATGAGGGGACCATGTTGACTTGAGGGAGCACAGAGAAGACTTCTGGGAAGTTAGTAATGTTCTATATGTTGATCTGGGTGGTGATCTACACAGGTGTGTTCATTTTATAAGAACTGATAAAAATTTAATAAAAATTGAGTGTCAACTAAGATTTATGCAGTTCACTGTACATATAGCATATATATAGTAAAAGAATTTTTAAAGTTAAAAAATAAATTTTCAAAGTGAAAAAATTTAACATAAATTTTTTAAATTAAAAAATATTGTCAAGTATTGCTATGATAACACTATAGGAAGTGGTTCTACTTCTATTTAAGATGTCAAATGCTGCTACATTTTCAGAAAATATTCTGTATAAGTATTTAAGCATCTACAGAATCCCACATAGTTATAAATTACTTATATTTTCCATTTATATAATTTTTAATATGCCATTACAAGAAAACAAAAATATACGATGAGTAATATTATTTAGGATGCTTTTATTTTTTAGGATGCTTTTATCTGTATCAGAAAACTCTGACTCAACTAAATGACACTAACCGGGAATTTATTATCTTACAAAAGAGCTCAAGTGCTTGGTGATTCCAATGTTGGTTAATTCAATACTTTAACATCATCTTCAAGGACCCAAGTTTAGCTTCGTCTTACTGCTTTGCCATCTTCACGTATCAATTTTGTCTTGAAGCTTATGACCTCATGATCACAGGATGGCTACAACAGTTCCAAGCATCATAGTGCCCAGAAGCAGGAAAGGAGAGCTTTCCCATTTTAGAGCAAATAAAACATTTCTCAGAATCCCTTCAGCAAACTTTCCCTCCCTTTCATTTGTTACAGCTTTATAACACACTCTTGCTTAAATCAATTACCAGCAAGGGGAACAGGAGGGTGCACCAAATTGAATAAGATCTATCAGGATCTAACTCTGAGTCACTGAGAGAAAAGCAGATACCTGAATAGAATCAGAACTCTGTTAACAAGGAAGAGGAACAGGGGGTGGGGAATGGTTTTTGGGGACAACCAAAATCATCTACTATAACAGCCAACTGAATCACAATTAAGAAAGCACAAAATAAATGGTTCTTTGGTATCATTCGAAATGTTTGTAATGCTATTAATTTTAAAATGTTCTCTCTGGTTCTATTATCTATGTATTTTTCTGCCTTACACAACAAACTATACAGAATTATACAGAATTCAAATATAAAAATTCAAGTAGAGATTGGCTTATCCACATTTTGTATCTTATTTTTATGAGACAGGTAAACAATATAAACACAACGATTCATTTTTTAATAATACATGCCCATTCAAGTATTTGAGTAAACACAAATACAGCTCCAACATCCATATCTTTTACAATAACAGTACTATGACAACAGTCGATCTTCACACGTGATAATAATAACAATGACAGCTAATTTTTATCAGGTGCTTACTGTGTGCTCACTATGTTCAGCACTTAAATGTAAGGAACTCGTTAAATCTTCATAACAAATCTTTTAGGTACTACGGTTATCTCCCTTTTGAACAACAATGGAAGAGAATCACAGAAAAGTTCTTTAAATTTCTCAAGGTCACATAACTAGTAAATGGTGGAGTCATTTAGTCATATTTGTGATTGGCAATTTTAAAATATTAAGAAGGCACCCAATATAATAAATTAATTCCTGGGGATATCAAGTTTTTGCTTTTGTTTTTTACAATACAATGACTTAGTCTCAGAGAAGCAAACTTGATACAACCAAGGTATTGGGTTACCAATAGACTATAAACAAAATGATAACATGGTTCAAGAAGCTTCAAGAGAAGAACAGACGAGCTTATTAGAATAGCCTTTCTTCAGACTCTGCAACTCCCCAGACAGGGAGAGGAAGTAATTTTCTAGAGAAAAGGTCTTTGTTACTGGACAAAACACCATAACAAGGCTAAACTCCTGTGTTTAGAAAAATTCCACAGGACTGTAAAGCAGTATCAGTGGAACATTTTATATAACAAATAGACTAGAAAATATTCTACTTAACCATGTTGAGATATTTTAGGTCAGATTCACAAATAAAATTTAAAAGTCAAGTTATTTATAAAAACAATATTCCATCATTTATAACATCAACAAAAGGAACTGTTATTACATCACAACACTAGAAATTTCTATTCCTATAAAAAAAGCTATTAGTGAGTAATGAAATATTAATAGCAAGAATGTAGTTGCTTCTTTGGCATCTAACCAGGTTTAAGCCATTAGTAAATCATGTATTTATGCCAAAAAATAAAAGTATAGAACTCATTTGCTCTCTCTGTTCAGTATTAACTCAAAAGTGTGTGTTGGATTATTCTAGAAACAAAACACTGCAAAAATCTGTAGACTGCACTTATATCCTGAAAAAGTAAATTATTTGTAATACTTGAACGAATCGCCCAGTATCCTAGAGATTTGTACAACATTCCCTCTAAAAATAACATGAAGAAAAACTATTTTAAACATAAGAGATTTGCATTGCCATTTCTACCTAGCCAGCTCTTCACCACGGGACAGACCCTTCTGTCCTGGCCTCTGCGTCACTTCACACCAATTCCTGCCCATTCCCCAACCTGCACATCTGAAATGAAGATACATACGACAGGATTTCAACTTTTTTTAAAAAATTAATTATTTTTCTTATTAGTCATCCATTTTATACACATCCGTGTATACATGTCAATCCCAATCTCCCAATTCATCCCACCACCACCCACACCCCCCACCGCTTTCCCCGCCTGGTGTCCATATGTTTGTTCCCTACATCTGTGTCTCAATTCCTGCCCTGCAAACCGGTTCACCTGCACCATTTTTCTAGGTTCCACATACATGCATTAATATACGATATTTGTTTTTCTCTTTCTGACTTACCTCACTCTGTATGACAGTCTCTAGATGCATCCACATCTCTACAAATGACCCAATTTCATTTCTTTTTATGGCTGAGTAATATTCCATTGCATATATGTACCACGTCTTCATTATCCATTCGTCTGTCGATGGGCATTTAGGTTGCTTCCATGACCTGGCTATTGTAAATAGTGCTGCAATGAACGTTGGGGTGCCGGTGTCTTTTTGAATTATGGTTTTCTCAGGGTATATGCCCAGTAGTGGGATTGCTGGGTCATATGGTAATTCTATTTTTAGTTCTTTTAGTTATTTAAAATTAAAAAAAAAAAGTTTAGGATGGAAAAGTCAAATACATAAAAGCAGAGTAAAAAATGGAGCGGCTGGGCCCGTGAGCCATGGCCGCTGAGCCTGCGCGTCCGGAGCCTGTGCTCCGCAACGGGAGAGGCCACAACACTGAGAGGCCCGCGGACCGCCAAAAAAAAAAAAAAAAAAAAAAAATGACATTTCATATTTCTCTTGTACTTTCCTTTTCACATGTAGTATCACATTTTATTCTCACAAGAACTTTATGCAGTAGTAAAGGAGGTAATATTTATACCACTTTATAAGGAGAACTGGTCACACAGAAGCTGAATGCCTGAGGTGACCCAGTTCTTCATAAACAATCATAACTGGACCCAGGCCTGACTCAATGCTCAGGTTCTTCCCACTCAGATGTTGCTTCCTTCAGATAGTGTACTTTCTGGCTCTGGGTGCAGAGTAGTAAAGAAATTGCACTGCTTATCCAAAAACTGAAACTGACCTGTCCCAGCAATTTTTGCACTTCCTGCTGCCAATTCTATTGTCAGATGCATTGAAGCTTCACGATGACAGAAGACTGAGCAAAGCAGGAGAGGATATGTCTCCAGTAGGAGAAAATTGATCATTATAGGTCTGGGGTAAATGGTAATAACAGAATAAGCTGACAATTAATTCAATTTTAGGTTCTTATTTTAATACTTCCTCCAAATTCTACTCATAATACACTCCCTATTTAAATTCATAAAAATGTTTAACTATCCACACAGTGACTAGTTTAATCCCTAAACTTTGGGGGTATTATTATTATTTACCAAAACTTGAAATAAATCTACTGTCACTTCTAGTTGTCATTTTATACAAGTGGCCTACCGTCCTTTCAATAATTTCCATTTTAGTTTCTTATAGATAAAATACTCCCTTTGACTTCTAGTAGGAAACCACTCTCTTTAAATGTTTTTATAAATGGAACTACTGCATTTCCTCCATGGGAACCATATCATATTTGAACTATAATGTATAGGTTTAAAAACTAAAGCAACACCTGAGCAACACTGTCAAGAGTTCAGGGAGGAGGCTGTCCATGGCCTGTGTCTATAATTGGCTCAGAACACATGACACTAAACCCAAATGATGTCAAATCAGAAGCTCTGCCCAGTCATTTTCTTCCTGTCAAAGTTCCAGGAAATTGCCCTACAACTAGACAGCTGGTACTACCTCCTCTTAGCAAAAGAGAACAACTACTGTGTCCTTTGAGAGTAAAATATTTTGATATATAACTTCTGCTTATATGCTTAGTTAATACATCTTTGGCCTCTTTTCATTTTAGAGGAAATTTAGAAACTAGTCAGTAATTATTCTTTTCTTCTTGAAGGAATATCCATTTTCAGTTACTTATTCTCCCTCCTCCATTGTAACATGTCCAATCACTTAATGACAGTGAGACAGGTATTTTACTACAGCACTCACATCTTACGTTGGGGATGAGATCTATGGTCACCTGTAGTCAAACGTTACATAATTAAAATTAAGAAAATCCCTTCAATCTGCCTTAAAATACAGTATATAGATATGTATATACAACTTTGCATGGTAATTCTTCTACATATTAAACTTGAGAACCACTGAGATACTTGAAAAAAACGAACCTAGAGAAAGACTATAGCAGAAGTGTGTGCATTCAAACCATTGTGCACTTAAGACAACTATTAAATCCCTAGCTAATAGGCAAAAGTATAATTTCTAACGTGTCCCCACTTGCCTACACTGTTTACTCATTAAAAAATAAAATCAACTGAATATGCCAAAAATTTTTTGTCTATAAAATGAAGAGACTCGACAAGAGATGTCTAAGTAAAATTTCAGCTTTAATGTTCTATGAATTCTCATTAGATCTCATTCCAAGGAAACCAACATCAGAGGCTGTAAACTGTGAAAAAGTGCCATAGTTCTACCTTAAGAAACACTGTCAATTTTACTAATTTTACCATTTTCTATCTTTTTTACATCCTCACCAAAATCCGTTTTTGCCAAATGAGTTTCGTGACACAATCCAGCCCGTTAACAATGGTTCCCAAATGTGTCAGCAGATCAGAATCACTGGGAAGCTGTTTCCCTCCTCAGATCTACTGAATTAGAATCTCCAGAGATGAGACCCCAGAAATGTATTTGCCAAAAGCGGCCCAGGTGATTCTGATAAAGGCATTCTATGAATCTCTCAGTTTAAAACCACAGAACTATATGCACATACTCTTTATCCCTGGACGCCGTATGTTAACAAAGGAGTTTTGGGGGGAATTCCCTGGTGGTCCAGGGGTTAGGACTTGGCACTTTCACTACCGCTGGCCTGGGTTCAATCCCTGGTTGGGGAACTAAGAACTCACAAGCTGCATGATGTGGCCAAAAAAAAAAAAAAAAGACTTTTTCTTTTTTTAAATAATTTTTTAGATTCCATTTTTTGTTTTTATGTTATTTTGTTTTAACCTTTTATTAGAGAGTATTTCAAACATACACAAAGTAGAGCAAAGAGTAAGCCCCTATGTAACTTTCAACAATTATCAATTTAATTGCCAGTCTTATTTTTTCTATACTGCCACTCCCACATATTATTTTGAACCAAATCCCAGAGAGAGCAAAGGATCTTTTTTGAACCTGGCTAAAATAGGTTCTTCTCAAAATAATGTCACATTCTAACACTGTGGAGAACACAGCCTGCGTGACCCAAGTCTCTAACCTGGAGTGCAGAGCCTGGGATGAAACAGGCCAGAAATACTAACAAAAGCCATAGACAATGGTGGCAACTTCTCTTCAGAGTCATTGCTTTTAGCCCTTCTTAAGGTTCATGTTATTCCCTACATATTTTAATGTGCTATCACACCTACTCGAGTACTGTTTAAGTCAGTCTGGTTTTCTGCTATAGGTTCATAGATACAATTATCTTGTTCATCTTCATCTCTAATTATGATAAAGCTTAGATAGATCCAAACTAGTAGATCACACCAAAACAACACTAGTTGGTAGAAAAGTGTGACATTTGTCTAACTAACTGGAAAACGACAAACAAGTCAGCAAAGAAAAAAAATTACTGAAAATACAGCTAAATGTGTCATACTACATCCTAAGAAAAGATGGTCTTCCTTTCTCTTTTCTGTGGCAGATCTAAAGCAGCATTTACCCAGTAGAGAGAATGTACTGTTTTAAAAATAGAACCAGACATTTATTATTATATTATTATTTATCATAATTTGGGCATTTATCATAATTTGGGCATTTATCATAATTTGGGCATGCCGAACATGGTATGTGACAGTCTGGTGTCCTTCCAATATCGTGTAGATTGATGCATTCCATTCCATTCTGCCTGATTATCTTTGGTAATTAAAAGAATAATGTTTTTCCAAAAGCTAGGTTAAGACCTTAACCATGCAGACATCAATGAGTCAAAGTGAAACAACTTAGCACTGAGTCAACTTGGTTTCATCTATGAAGGAAAGAAGGATATCAGAAAGTAACACTCAAACCAATAGCACAGACCTTTAACTGTTTCCTAAACATTCCCAGGTTCTAATTTCTAAGGATCATCTTATCAGAGATTATAGTAGGATCAATCTCACTAGACTAAAAATCCTATATGGTATCCCTATGGTAGGCTGGTGTTCTTTGATTTTTGTCTGTCTGTGTTCTACACCTACTTATTAAACTGTCCAAGGAGCAGAAAGAAACATTGAGATGCCTCCCCAAAATAAGTTCCCTTATGCTAAATTTCAGTATACACGGCTTTGCTTTTGTGTTTTTTTCAGCAACCATAAAAATTCTAGTTCTAATACATGTGAGTCATCACTATAGGGACAACTATAAAAAGAAGGGAAGTGTTTGGAATAGAAATGAGAAGTAAAAGAAGAGCTCAGCTAGAAAAGTTTTTAAAAGTTAAAGGGAATAAACACAGATGTTACACAATCCTACACCTGTTAAAAAAGAGTGGGCTGGATAATATATTTAAGAGGTAACAGCTGGTCCTTTGGGGCTGTACCTGGAGAGACGTCACAGTGGGATCCAGGAGCTGGATTAGCAAGTCCAAATCAAAAAGTCTGAAAACCACTGAATATTTGTACAGCAGGATGAGCAATGGAAATAGAACACATCTTAGTATCCACATTTACAACAAAGCAAAACTAATTTATAAGCGTCTCTATCAAAGTACCAGGCAGAATGATCCTAACATTTCCAGTGAGCTAGGGATGGCAAATAAATGCAAAGTAATCATGTATGGCATTATTACTAAATTAAGACGAATGAAATGTCATTTACATTTTTCTTTAGTATGCTATACTGTTTCATTTCTGAAAAGAAAGGATAGCTTTTATTGGTTTACTAGACATACTGGCTTCTAAGGCATTAAAGATTATGTAGTGCTATCAATATGTTCTTCAGGTTTTCCAGAGGAAGACAGTCCAACAAACAGACATTAGGTAACAAATATTTACAAAGTGGAATGTATATTTAATAAGGTACTATTATTGATATTTCCCAACAATTTCCTACTAAAATAAGTAAAGTTTATTAACAGGCCCTAGTCTGTCTGAATCTGAGACCTCCATTGTAACCACAGTTCCAAACGTTGCCACAGGTGGGTTCTAGAATAAAAAATGGTGAAGATTCCTTGGTATCTAACACCTGTTTGCATGTATTTCTCTTCCTTTTTATCATGACAAGAATTAGTGTCTCCTCATTCAGGAACATTTCAAGGGATTAACTCTCAGACCCAATGCACTAACCAAATTATAGGGACAAATTATATACACTTTAGCATTATCTATAGGACACACTATTAACACTGTCATTTTTTAAATCTTCGTCTTCAGTTCAGAAAATTCTGAAAATGTATTCTGAATTTCAATCTGTTTTCTTCATCCTTTTCTTTTATTCTCTTCTAACTTTTCTGTAGTTTTGTCAACTTTTCAGTTTTCAGTTAAGCCCAATAGTTAAAAACAAAGTACACAGGCAATTAACTCCCCAGTCAATAGTAACAGTTCTAAAAGCCAGTGCAGCAATTTACATTTGGTTAGTGCTTCACTGCTCCTGCCTTCCACATCTAAGAATCATAAATCCCAAAACCCCTTCAGAATGCAAGTCTAGCACAGATGGAAGGAGTTTTATCTCACTTGGGAACTGAGAAGGTGAAGTCATTCCAAAGTGGAAGAGTACAAAGCCAGTCCCATGTGTACCATTTAATTCAATGGTTCCCTTATGAGGCACTTCATTTGCTGGTGCACTGCTGACAGCAGAAATGCTGCTTAGCACAGCAATATATAAGCCATTTGTGCGGCATTATGTTAGCAAATACTTAAGGCCATGGAAAAACTGAAGAAGTCAATGAAATCAGGTTATCTGCATGACTCTGAATCAAGGCTTCAGGATACTGGTTTAAAGGAATGCACCCAGGTACATAAAGTAGAATGGCTCTGCACGTACTTTGGAAAAGGTTTTCTCCATCCCACACTTTTGAATGAATAAAACAAATGTTAAATTCCAACCACAGGTTTTATACCTTAATTCCTTCCATTTTTCCTCATTTCCTTTCCTTTTGCTTTTCCTCTGTTGTGTAGATTTATCTGTGGAAATTGTAGAGAAGAGTGGAAGAAAAGTACGTAAAAGGTATATAAAAATTAGCCCTATCATGGTGAAGGAAAGAAGAATAACTTTGAATGCAGAGCCATGGATGCAGAGGCCTGAGCCAATGGTGGGCCCAAGAGAATAAGACCACCACCCTGATGGGCCCAAAGAGCAAGGCTGCCATCCCAGCAGTCCCAGAGGACAGAGTATCTGGCCACAGATAATTATTCTATGGCCCTGAAACTCAACTTGCCCTACTGAGTTGTCATCTTGCTTGGGACCTCTTATCCCTTTATTCCTTCTAATTTCCCCCCTTTGGAATGGAAATGTCTATCTTATGGATGCTCTACCACTGTATTTTGCAAGCAGAAAACTTGTTTTCCACAAAGAGGAATTCACACCCTAAGTCTCACCCATAACTGATTCAGATGATTTAAGTGATGATATTTGGGACTTTTTGTGTTGATGATATTTAGATGAGATTTTAGACTTCAAGTTAATGCTAGCATGAGCTATGACTTTTGAGGACAGTGTGATTAGGTGAAAGTATTATACACACAGAAAGTATATGAATTTAGGGAGGGCATAAGATAGACTGTTATAGGTTGAATTGTGTCCACAAGAAAGATGTGTTGAAGTCCTCATCCTCAGTTCTTATGAATATGACCTTACTTGGAAATAGGGTCTTTGTGACATTATCAAGTTAACATGAGGTCATACAAAATTAAGGGAGACCTTATCCAATACGACTGGTATCCTTAGAAGAGGAGGAGAGGTGATAGAGACACAAGAAAGAAGAATAATATAATAATAATATAAGAATTTATAATATAAAGAAGAATAATAATATGTGATGACAGCAGAGGGCAGACAGCAGAAGCAAGAAGAACTACAATCCTGTAGCCTGTGGAACAAAAACCACAGTCACAGAAAGATGGACAAGATGAAAAGGCAGAGGGCTATGTACCAGATGAAGGAACAAGATAAAACCTCAGAAAAACAATTAAATGAAGTGGAGATAGGCAACCTTCCAGAAAAAG
>NC_041224.1:15729756-15730316 GCF_002837175.3 Physeter macrocephalus
ATTAAAGAACAAACAAACAGAGATGAACAATACAATAACTGAAATGAAAACTGCACTAGAAGGAATCAATAGCAGAATAACTGCGGCAGAAGAAAGGATAAGTGACCTGGGAGACAGAATGGTGGAATTCACTGCTGAGGAACAGAATAAAGAAAAAAGAATGAAAAGAAATGAAGACAGCCTAAGAGACCTCTGGGACAACATTAAACGCAACAACATTCTCATTATAGGGGTCCCAGAAGGAGAAGAGAGAGAGAAAGTACACAAGAAAATATTTGAAGAGATTACAGTTGAAAACTTCCCTAACATGGGAAAGGAAATAGCCACCCAAGTCCAGGAAGCGCACAGAGTCCCAGGCAGGATAAACCCAAGGAGAAACACGCCAAGACACACAGTAATCAAACTGACAAAAATTAAACACAAAGCAAAATTATTACAAGCAAAAGGGAAAAATGACAAATAACATACAAGGGAACCCCCATAAGCTTAACAGCTGATTTCTCAGCAGAAACTCTACAAGCCAGAAGGGAGCGGCATGATATATTTAAAGTGATGAAAGG
>NC_041224.1:15730379-15759478 GCF_002837175.3 Physeter macrocephalus
AGACCCATATATATGCTGTCTACAAGAGACCCACTTCAGACCTAGGGACACATACAGACTGAAAGTGAGAGGATGGAAAAAGATATTCCACGCAAATGGAAATCAAAAGAAAGCTGGAGTAGCAATACTCATATCAGATAAAATAAACTTTAACATAAAGAATGTTACTAGACAGTTACAATGCTTTAAAAGACAGTTATAACTCATAAATAAAGAAAATTTCAAGAAAATTCCCAACGAAATAGCTGCAGGCCCTTATAGTTTCATTGGAGAATTCTACCAAACCTTAAAAGACCAGAACATCCCCATGCCACATAAATTATTCCAAAGCACAAAATATGAAATAAGTCTTCCAAATCTTTGTGTAAAGCAAGTATAACATTAAAATCTGAATCTGTAAATACAGTACAAAAAATTACAGATCAATATCACTTATCAACAGCATTACAAAAATATTAACAAACTAAATCCAACAATCTAATGCTACATTAAGATATGTATACATCATGACCAAGTGAGTTTATTCCAAGAAATATATTATTCAATGAATTAGGGAGTCCATTAATATAATACAATATAACAAAACATCTAAGGAGAAAAATGATTGGATTATTGCTCTAGATTACAAAAATTAAAAATAAAATACTTGGGGCAAAATTTAACATCAGGTTCTCATTTAAAAAACACTCAGGAAAACAGGAATTGATATATACTTTTTTAATATAGTAAAACATGTAAACCTTAGTCTTAAAACCAGTATCTTAATAGGAAAGCACAAAAGATATTTCTTTTAAGATTAGGAGCAAGATAGAGATGTATCCACCTTCTCCACTACTATTTAATGTTGCAGTGGAGGCAACAGTAAATGCAATTAGAAAAGAAAAATCTATTAGATCAGTGGTTCTTACAGTGTGGTCTATAAACCCCAGGTGATTCCCAGGAGTCTTTCAAGGGGTTTGGCAATGTCAGAGCTTTTCCCCCAATAATACTAAGATATTATCTGCTTTTTCTACTATACTGATACTGGTACTGATGGTGCAAAAGCACAGGGGTTAAAACTGCTGGCATCTTAGCATGAATCAGGGCAGTGGCATCAAACCTGACTAGTAGCTATTGTATTCTTTACTGTCAGGCACTAGAAGAAAAAAATTGCAATTTCACTTAAGAATGTCCTTAATCAAGCAGTAAAAAATATTAATATTATTAAATCTCAATCCTCAAGTACATTTCTTTTTAACATTCAGCGCGATAAAGAGGAAAGTACTCATAAAGTATTTATGCTGCACACCAAATTATAACGTTTGTCTCATTTTAAAATCACTTGTACAATTGTTTTGGTTGTGAGCTGAATTAGCACTTATTTCATGGAACACCATTTCCCTTGAAAGAAAATTTGACAGATAAATTATAGTTATTCAGATTGGATATCTGGCAGACATTTTTTAGAAAATGCATAAAGTGAACTTCAAGGAAAACAACTGGCAAGATTTGCTGCCAATGACAAAATTCAAGTTTTAGAAATCTTACATTTACCACCATGAGTTTGACAGTTTCCCAATAATTAAAGCCTTTTCTGATGAGATCAGTAGTAATTTTAACAAATGTGATTCTTTAATATTTTCTAATGAAATGTGTTAACATTTGGAATATTTGCATAAATCAGTGAAACAGTATCTCTAAAACATATGTAACAAAGTCATGCATGGGTAAAAGACCCATTCAAACTGCAAGACACACTAAGGGGTTTTAATGTAACATAGCATAAAAAATACACTGAAATGGTTTCAAATTCCATGTTACAAATAACATTAAGAAGTTACCACATGTCATGTTTTGGAGTATAAGGAAGAATATAATTCTCTGAAAACGTTACTAAAATATTCCTTTGTTTTCCAACTGCATATCTGTATGAGGTCAGATAATTTTCATACAGTTCAACCAGAAAAAAATAGTGCAACAGATTGAATATAGAAATAGATATAAATATTCACCTGTCTTCTATTAAGCCAGATGTCAAAGTGATTTATAAAAATGCACAACAATGTCAATCTTGTCACTAAGTTAGTAAAAGTAACACATTTTAATTTTCTTTTAATTTTTTTAAAACAATTGTATAACTCTTTTTTTTTTCTTTTAGAAAATATATTCTTTTTTAAAAAAATATTTTCTTTTTGGTTCCATTGCGTCTTCATTGCTGCGTGCAGGCCGTCTCTAGTTGCAGCGAGCGGGGGCTACTCTTTGTTGCGGTGCGTGGGCTTCTCATTGCAGTGCTTCTCTTGTTTCAGAGCACGGGCACTAGGAGCACGGGCTTCAGTAGTTGTGGCACGTGGGCTCAGTAGTTGTGGCTCACGGGCTTAGCTGCTCCACGGCATATGGGATCTTCCTGGACCAGGGCTCAAACCCATGTTCCCTGCGCTGGCAAGCAGATTCTTAACCACTGCGCCACCAGGGAAGTCCCAGTACCTCATTTTTTAAAAGCTGTGCTAACATGCAATGGATTTATCACTGTTATTTTAAAGTGAATTAACAAATATAATTTCCCGAGTCTTAATTCTAACACGGTAAATATTGATAGCTATAATTTGCATATTCAAAAATAGCTAAGAGCATAAAGGGCTCCTGAGACCAAAAAGTTTGAGAACTGACGAATTATAGCATTGGAGTGTGAAAAGAAATAAAACTACCTCTATTTGCAAAGGTACTGAAAAATCACAGAGCATCAATGATAAAACTACTTTAAGCAATAAAAGAATTCAATAAAGAATCAGAATACAGAATTAACATACAGAAATCAATACCCTTTTTATACACAAGCAATAATCTGGTAGACTGGATACAATGGTAAAATAAATGCATTTACGGTAGTAAAACAGAAAATAAAATATTACTTTGAATAAACTTAACAAAAAATGAAAGCCAATGTGAGAAAAACTTTAAAACACCTCTGAAAGACACAAAAACGGTCTGGAATAAATGGGAAGATGTCCCTTGTTCCTGGATAGAATGGCTCAACATCATAGACATGTAATGTCTCCTCAAGTTAATTTATAAATTTAAAACTATTCCAATAAAGACACCAAAAAGGTTTCTTTTTGTTTGTTTGTTTGTTTTGTTTTTGGCTGCACTGGGAAGCTGGGTGTGGGATTTCTCTAGTTGCAGTGAGCAGGGGCTACTCTTTGTTGTGGTGCGCCGGCTTCTCATTGTGGTGGCTCCTCTTGTTGCGGAGCACGGGCTTCAATAGTTGCAGCCCGTGGGGCTCAGTAGTTGTGGCTCACGGGCTCAAGAGCGCAGGCTCAGTAGTTGTGGCACATGTGGGATCTTCCTGGACCAGGGGTGAACCCATGTGCCCTGCATTGGCAGGCAGATTCTTAACCACTGCGCCACCATGGTAGTCCCTCTTTTTTTTTTTTTTTAATGGACCTACAAAAGTTCATGTGGAAAAATGAGCATGTAAGGAAAGTTAAGAAAAACTGAAAAAGAAAAGTTACAAGTGGGAAGCAAGCCTAACTATTTAAATTCTAAATTCTCTATAATTCAAACACTGTGGCACTGATGTATGAATAGACAGAGGGGACTAGAATAGAAGTAAACCAAATATGGAATTTTAGTAAATAAAGGTAACACCTCCGATTGCTGGAGCTAAAAAAAGAGATGTATTAATAAATGGTGCTGGGAAAACTGGAGAGACATTTGGGAAAAGATAAAATAAGATCCACACCTCATGACATACAGAATTCCATGTATATCAGACAGTCAAGATAAAAAAAATAAAACCATACAAATTAAAATAAAACCATAAAAATTAAAAAATACAAATAAATACGGGGCTGAGATATTTCTCACCTGTCATATTAGCCAAAATTAAAAAGTTTGACAACTTGTTATGTTAGCAAGGCTGTGGGAAAACAGGCATTCATACCTTGCTGGTACAAATGCAAAATGGCACAACCTATGTGGAGTGGAATTTGATAATATCTAACAAAACAATATATGTGTTTACCTTTTGATGCAATAATCCCACTTTAGGGAATATTTCCTAAAGATACACTACCAATAATATAAAAATACATATACACACACCAGGTAATTTATGAGAACACTCTAAAAAACTGTAAAACATTAGAAACAATATAAAAGGTAAAACACAGAAATATAGTTAAATAAACCATGTAACATCCACACAATAGACCACTATACAGCTGTTTGAAAGTATGAAGAACTCGTAAAACTGATATAGAATTATTTTCAGAATATATTGCTATATGAAAAATCACAGTGCAGAAGACCCTTGAGACTACAGTATCTTTTACATAAGAAAAAGAGGGGAGGAGTAGAGAGAAAGAGAGACGAGAGAGAAAGAGAGATGGGGGGGAGTATTTATTCATTTGCGAAAAAAAAGAACCATGTGACAGATAAACCAAATAAATTAATGAACTTAGTTACCAACAGGGATAAGTGGAAATAGGTAGAAATAGGGTAGGAAAAAGGAGGTGGGAAAGGGTTGAAAGGGATAGAGTAGGAATTACACTTTTCTCAGAATTCCTCTTTATAAAATTTTTACTTTTGAACCATATTAATACTTTAACATTCAAAAAATGAAAAAATCTATAAGACTGGGGATTTAAAAAATCACTAAAATGAAATACAAATAAATTTTCAAATGAATAACATCACCTCACAATATTTGGACTATATATTTTCAGACTAAAGACAAAAAGAACTATAAACAAATATTAAACTTTAGTTAGTAGGTTTATTTATCACAGAGGATGACTTAGTGAATACGAACTACTTTGGTGTGTCCTAGGATTGAGAATGAGGAGAGTTAAGTGTCTCATTGTCAGAGGAGAAAGTTACACACGCGGAGCGAGAAGACTAGACGGAATTCTGAGGTGGTGACTTGGAAGAAGAGGTGAAAACATGAACTCAGCTACGTATGTGTGCACATGTGTAGAGACAGAGAAAGAGGGTGGGAAGAGAAACCACAAATACATTTCCTGAGAGACCCCAGAATCAATACCATCCTAGTAGCAATGAACCCACATAACATGAAGATCTCACTTTCTAAATACCATTCTCCACTGGGAGGAATCAGGGCTCCATGAAGAAATGGCTGATTCCAGGGCCAAGGTAGAAAAAGGACAAGATGAGCCTGTAACATCTCATGTCAGAAAATAAGAAAATGCTCATGGAATAATGGGGACAAGTCAAAAGGACACAGAACATCGACTGAAGGA
Source organism: Physeter macrocephalus (assembly GCF_002837175.3). Lineage (NCBI taxonomy): Eukaryota > Metazoa > Chordata > Mammalia > Artiodactyla > Physeteridae > Physeter > Physeter macrocephalus. The sequence continues at coordinate 15,735,617 of NC_041224.1, forward strand.
ACTCCTCCTGGCCACATATGGGACAACGGGAACATCAAAATATATAATTACAGTAATGGATTATACATTAGTTTTCTAGGTTGAATTTCTACGAACTGAGAAGTTCACTTATGTGATTGGTATAAGGGAACTCCGTGGGTTCAATGAAAGGTCAGTAGGGCAAGAAAGATGAGGGTACTCATGAAAATAAAGTTCATATAATCAGCTCTATAGATCGGTCTGGGTAGGGGAGCAAGATCATAGAGAAGTTATTAACACTGGGAGAAAATGAAAGCCTCCAGAAAATGGATCCAGGAACTAGAGGCTAGAGGCTAACAGGTGACCCTGACAGAAAATGGTGACACAGGACAACATAAGCCAGAGAGAGAGAAAGGGGCTGAAAGAGGGAAGGCAGGAGGGAGGGAAGAGGTTTACATGAGAGTTTGTCATATAGCATATATCTCAGACATGTACTGGTTGCTGGTTTCCTCTGGAAGAAGAACAATGGCTAACCACCATCTCAAACGCCATGGGTTTCATCCTAAAGGCCACCTCAAAAAATGCTGTTCCAACTTTCCACTGTTTCCTCTGACATCGACCACCCTGGATTAGATATACATTTTTCACATTATTTTTTTTCAAATATTGTCAACTTTTTCAAATGACAAAATGCTTTCGTGTGGTTTCAAAGTGAAATTGTCAAAAAGAATATAAATCCTTTTTGTTCAACTGGTACCGTTCCAAAATACATAATTGAAACCTCTCCCAAGTAGGCAGTGATAAAAATTTTATATAATGTGCCTGCATGTTTCTTTCATAAATAAAAGATGGCACAAAGTATTTCTAACTTGCCCATCATTATAAGAGCTGGTTGTGTCAGTGGAGCGTTGCTATTTGTGATTCAGTTTAAAGTCTTAAATTTCAGCCTTTTGGAAAGTAAGTCTAAATTCCTACTGAACAGTTTTCCAAAACTGTGTTTTGCAGACCAACGCAGCACCTTCAGCTCAACATGAGCTTAACTAAGGATGCACAATTTACTCGGGTTCCACAAGACGTCCAGCGTATGTACAGGTGCAGAAAAGGAAGAAAATAACTCCAGGCAACAGATACAGCATATAGTAAAGCTACAAAGATATAAAAACAGAAGAGTGTACGCGTACATGTCTGTGCGTGCACACATACTGTGAAAAAGTAGGAGAAGACTAATCTATGTCCCTGTACTTTCTCTTAATTATTCTGTTAATACCTGTCTTCTCCTCCAGATTCTATGCATCATGACCACAGGTGCCACATCTCTTTTGCTCTCAGTTGTATCCACGTTGCCTCAACAAGTATTTATGGAACAATGAATGATAATAATAATAACCAGTCTGACTAAGCTGAAACTTAATGAGAGATATGTAGTACCAAGTGAAAAGTAAGGTTGGAGGAGCCCAGTAAAGCCAAATTATGGAGGGTCTTAAAAGTCAACTAAGAAACCAAATGAAAGGACTATATGGAGTGGACAGTAAGGATTCATTGTACATCCCTGATCAGGGAAATGACCTTGTGAAAATGACATTTTAGGGAAATGGTAGGGATGTAACAGATAACAAGCAGAAAAACAGAGAACATAATTTGGGAGGCAATAACTGTAGTCCAAGTGTCAAGTGATGAGTCCAATTTAGTGTTATAATAATGGGAATAGGGAGGAAACAGAAACCCAGAGGCATTTCAAATGAAGAATGAAAACAGATTCAACAGTAATGTCACTTTTAAAATCACGTGCAATTACTTAGATTCACTTTTTGGAGACTGAGCCATAAACTTAAACCACGAGTAATGATGTAACTACTAAAATATCACTTCTCTCCTATGATTCATTTGTCTCTACTTCTACCTCTAGGAACGCTAACAATTACAACGTAAGAAGACTTGAGCCACCCCAAACCATGACAATTCCCTGACGTCTTAGGGCACCTTATAAATTGTTGTTGGTTTGTTTGCTCTGTGCAAAATCGCCAAGCCAAAGTAAAAGTTAAAGACCATGGCCAAGAGAGACTCCCAGAGGCACACACAGTTTCCTGCTATCTGGAGTACCCTTCTCCTCTCCTTTACTCTATTACCTCCAACTCCTTCTCAACACAACACGGGCATCTCCTTCACTAAGACACACTTTCTGATCCAACCAAATGGAGATGAAACCCTTGTTTCTGTCCCAGAGGATTCTGGGCTCACAGCATCATCACACTATCTTATAACTATCATAATTATGATATGTATACATGTTGGCATATGTATAACCCCTTTTAGTTCCCTGAAAACGGTGATTTAATCTTACTCTTGTCAGTATCCCTAGCACTTGGGACAGTCCCTGGCACAGCGTAAAAGCTTAATAAATAGTTGATGAATGAACTATTAAATGTCCTTGACCTAAACATGCAATGCTAAGAATCTGGGAAGGGATTCTTTAGGGAAAGAGATTACACATCCCATCAAAATGGGACAAATTTGCTATCACACTACTTCTGCAGTATAACAAACTGATTTCTGTTAACCAGTTCTCTCCATCTTAATTGACCTTCCCAAATTCTACAGGGAAAGAGGGTCAATGAGGCAACAAAGTATAGGAAGATTATTTTCAAACTGTGCTTGACTGAATGTATTCAGATGTTACCAGCAAGGGTGTAGGAGGATCTGAACAGGTAGAGCACTCTAAGTTCTTGGAAAAACTTTCTAAGAGTCAGGCACTACAAAAGAGTACAATGTGTTACCTCCAAAAGGATGAGCTCTTCAGACACAGACGACATATCTACTTGTTGAATTGCTACTGAGCATATCCAGGAATCAGAGGGTAGCTGGATTATATTACCAGCATCACACCTCATAGCTTGAGGCTTATGAGACAATTGACAGTCCTTCGATTCTCTCGTATTTTGAGAAGCAATGTCAAAGAAGAGTGGGTGACTCTAAAATCCACTTAACTACTTGTTAGCCTATTAGCCAGTGTGACTCTGGGCAAACTCTTTTAAGTTTCTCGATCCTCAACTGCAGACTTGTTTTGAAGACTTGTAAAAATATAAGGGAAAAAATCACATAACTGGAGACACACACACACACACACACACACATTCAATAAACTGTAGCAACTGTTATCAGCTCTTATTCTTCTTCTCATTTGTATGTGCACTTAGTTTCTCTATAAAGAAAAGTACTGAGTCTTGAGGCAAAAGTAAACTGACAGTTATAAGTGATAAGTAGTATTGCTTCCTGTGTACCATATATTATTATTCTGAAACAGAAAATAATGTTATATTATACAAATCACACTTGAAACTTCTAATTTCCCCCCTCAATCTACAGTCATTTGGAAAATTTCAAATGGCTCTGTGGTTTCAACTAATTTTTTCTTTTATTTTCAGCCTTAGGTAAAGTTTTTCTGAATATGTATGGTTTCATCCTTGCGTCACTTATTTGTTATTTATTTATTTTTAGACATTACTACAAACTTCCCAATTCAAGACTAGACACATTTTTTTCTCTAGATAAAGAAGATAGTAGGAATACACAGAAAAATTACATTAAGTCAACAAATTCTGTTTAAAAAAATATTTCTAGCTTTGGAGAAAAGGTATACATTTTTGGTTGAAAGAAATTGGTATAGAAGGGATATCAATAATTGGAGCACACAAGAGTGAGCATAGGCCTCTACTAACCTACTAAACTGTGAAATAACACCAGCTAAAACCTTAAGCACTAGCTGTGCGCCAGGCCCTGTGCAAGAGCCGCATAGGAGTTAACTCTTATGTTAGCCCTCACAACAACCCCATAAGGTAAGTTCTACTACCTTCCTTCTTTTACAAATGTAGAAACAGGAGCACAGAGAGGTTAAGTAGCCTGCTCAAGGCCACACAGATGGTAAAAGTGGTAGATGAACTTGGCCCTCTCCTTCTGGAGCCAGCAATCTGAAACCCTGTGTAAACAAGGGGTGAAACTTCTTACCCCTCTTCACCTCTCCCATCTGCCCACCCCAGTTTTCTATAAGAGGAAACATTTATATCTCACATACCCCCTTTGGTAAGCTTGAGTGTAGGTCCATGGGGATAATACTACAAAACAGTATCTAAAATTATTACAGTTGAGGAAACTGAGACCTACAGGGCAAGGACACTTGCTCAGGTAAGTAACTTCAGTAAATTGTGAATTTAAGATCTCAAGCCAGATATTTCCAAACTCAGGCTCTGTGTGCCACATGGTGACTTTTCAAAATAATTTTTTGCCACACCCTTTCTTTTAATGAAAACTCCTGGAAAAGTCCACTATAAAGAATAAACATGAAGCTGCTTAGAAAGCTCCAATATAGCATCCATAGCTGAATTAAATAACACACTACCACCTCTTCATGTATAGGCACTACACACATATATGGGTGTAGCCTAAACCACAACAGCTTTTTGCCAGGGGAAAGGAGAGGAGGGAATTGCATTCCTGACTGCACTGAGTCTATAATTGGCTAAAAATCCCCAAGCCCTTTACACACATGGTCCTTTTAGGCCAGATCTCACTCATTCCTGATTTTATACAAATAATATAGAGATCCAAAAGGCAGGGTTTTCCCTTTCTCCTTTTTCAATTTTGTCATGTTAGATCTAATCCATCTCTCTAGGTTAACAAAAATAAATAAATAAAACATATTGCTTTATCCAGGATTTCTCAGAGCCTTTAATACACTTTTTTACTCAAAAAAAAGGGTTAATTACCAAATTTCAGGGTCCGAGAAAGAGATGTTCTATATAACACACCAACTAATTAACAGTTTGGGGTACAATTATTCCAAAGATGCTGTCAAGATCTTTCAGGAAGCTGATACAGTCATTTTAACATATTTGTTTTCCTTCCCAGCTTTGTCTATAAATACATAAACTGGATCACATTCTTTTTATCTGCGTAATCTTTATCTAAAGCATGGTAAAAATACTGGACAACACAAAGTTAAGGACAGAATTTTTTTTTTACATGCCCCTAGAAACCTCACTCTGGCAGTGCTGTCCAATGAAACTTTCTGTGATCATGGAAATGTTCTAAATCTGCAGTCCAATATGGCAACCACCAGACACGTACAGTTACTGAGCAGTTGAAATATGGCTAGTGCAGCTGAGGAACAGAATTTTTAATTTAATTGTAATTTATGTTTATATAGCTATAAATGTTGCTTATCGGACAGCACAGCAACTAACAACACACCATGAACTACTAGCATCCACAGGACCAAAGCTTTGGCCTGATTGCTACGACCAGTTTCCACTGAAGAACACTTAACTGTGCCCAAATTGAATTTCTCCATATTGACATGAGGCTATCATGAAACAATCTGTCATGTATTATGATTACTACATTTTATTCATCTACCAGGTTAGGAACTGAGTCAAAGAAATAAGTTAGAGTAGCCTATATAATTTTTTCAGAACTTATTTTGGTTATCATCTGATTTCTGTTTCTTCTTCAAGCTTTTCACAAATAGTTCCTAAAAGCCATTCTAGATTTCTTTGCTCAACAACCACAAGTGGCTGGTGGCTACCACAATGAACAGCTCAGACATAGATCTCACCACGGAAAGCTCTATTGAACAGCACTGACCTAGAACCAGGACTGGCAAACTACCGCCTAAACTAGGCCACATCCTACCTGCAGCCTGTTTTACATGGCTTACAAGCTAGGAATTGCTTTTACATATTTAAAGCGTTGTTTAAAAAATAAGAAGAATATGTGACAGAGACCATATGTGACTCACAAATCCCAAAATATTTATTACCTAGACATTTAAGGAAAACATTTGCCAACCCCTCTCCAAGAGTAAGATGTATTCTAGACGCCACTTAGCAAAGCCTAAAAGCAAGCCCCCAGTAAGATCCACAGGGAAGTTTTGAGATTGAGTCCTATCAAATTACAGTGTAACGGGAAAGAGTTAGGCTTTCCAACGGAATACTACTCAGCAAGAAAAAAGAACAATTACTGATGGATGCAATAAACAGATCAATCTCACAGGCACTACACCGAACAACAACAACAACAACAAAAACATACACAGAGGAGTACATACTGTATTCTTCCATTTATAAGAAATTCTGGAACAAGAAAACCTATAGTGATAAAAGTAGGTCAGTGGTTGCCTGGCACAGATGGCGGGGAGTGACTGATTGCAAAGAAACACTGGCAAACTTTCTTGAGAGATGAAAATCCTACACACCCTGACTTGGGTGGTGATTACACAGGTGAATACCTTTGTCAAAAGTAGCTGACCATAAAACATGTCATGAAGCAAAAAAAAAAAAAAAGTAGTTGACCTTACAATGTACTTATCATACATAATTTACACCTCAATAAAGTTGATTTTTAAAATCTATTCTAGAATCTCATTTTTTTAAAATCCATGTCAAAGGTATCCATTTGTGATACATAGTATTCAATTACTTTCCCTTTCTGAAAATCACATCTCTCCATCCAAACTTTCAACATCTTTCCAATTCTTCACAAATCCCTCAAAATCCCAACACATAGGATATGATTTATCTAGGACAGGAAGTAATCCAAAGCAAATAAGTGTTCACTTATAAGTTCTTTATTCATTCTGGGTATGTTTTTTCCCTTGCTAATACTTACGTTAACTTGCAGCTTGAAGATCTTTATTTTGGAAAAGAATATGGAACAGAAATAAAATTTGAAGAATATGACCAATTAAATCAGTATCTCTGACACTGGGGCCCAGACACTGACATTTTCTATTTCTTTTCTAATGAATGGCCAGGATTGAGAGCTGGCTCAGAAGACTAGATTTTTAAAACTACAGGTGAGGATGTTAAAAAGTTATCTAGTCAGACCATCTTATTGTAGAGATGGAGAGACTAAGGTATGTGATATAGTTTTTATTAATTGAAAAATTTTATCAAGGAACACTATTTCTGAACAGTTCCTTCCCTTGCTAATGTTCCAATTCACAGATTCACGTACCTTTTTCTAACTTCTCACAATACATTTTGAAGGCATTAAGAATGGCAGGTATAACCATAAGTAGGTATCATATAAAGCTTATAATAATAGCACACAAATGGGTGACATGAGGAAAGAACAGCTGAATGAGATAAGCTAAGGGGCCACTAAACCACCACATTAGTCTCAGCCTCCGCACGAAGAATGCCAATCAATGAAGTAGTAATGTCTATACTCCATCCTCCCTGATAAGACCTCACTAATACAGAACCACATGGATTCCACTGGTTTTACTTTTGCTACTCGACCCACCTTTGTCGAAGGTCTGTCTCACTCTCTCTGTCTCTGCCTCTCCCCCATGAAGTTTCTTTTTCCTCCAAGTTTCTCTTTCTTTGGAGCAGAAGGGGTTGCTTGGGTATTAATCCAATTTAAGCGAATACACTGGTTTCTTTTACCCTCAATCAGGCCAAAAAGATACATGTGTGAACAGACATTACTAGACTAAATAAAATCATTCTTATGTATTCTGTAAAGAAAATTACGTGAGAACCTCTATGAGGCAAAATTTTCTTAGCTTATTTTTACTCAAACGGAACAAAGAACACTGTATTTAAGAATGTATGTAGGCAGAATAATCCCCCCTGCCATCCCTACAAAGATGCCCATGTCCTAATCCCTAGGGCCTGTGAATGTTATTTTACTCTGCACAGGAGAACTAGATTACAGATGGAATTAAGGTTGCTATTCAGCTAAGGTTGTTTACCTTAGAACAGAGAGATTATCTTGATTGTCTGGGGGGTGGAGTGCACCATATAATCACAAATGTCCTAGAATGTGAAAGAGGGAGGCAGAAGAAGAAAGTCAAAGGGAGATGTGGCTATGGAAGAATGATCAGAGAGATGCAATTTCTGGAGACAGAAGAAGGAGGCCACAAACCAAACAATGCAGGCAAACCATAAAGCTGGAAAAGGCAAGTGAACAGGTTCTCTCCCCTACAGCTTCCAGAAAGGGGCTCAGCCCTGCTGACACCTTGACTTTAGCCCAGTGAGACCTGTGTCACACTTCCAATCTACAAACATGTAAAATAATATATTTGTGTTATCTTAAGCCACTAAATGTGGCTACTCTGTTATAGAAGCAATAGAAAACTGATACAAAATGCTTCTAACATGTAATAATATAAATTAAACTCTTCATTCAAAATTTGTACTGAAAACATGTTCAAACTATTCCAAGTGAAGGATATAGCTCTTTTACAAATAAATTTGAAAGAAACCTTTTCAATTATGCTAACTACAATCTCAAATCATTGCTGACAAAACAGTTTAGAAAATAAACAAGTACTCTATATACATCAAGTTACATTTAGCTCCGGCTAAAGAAATTAAGTTGAAAATGAAAGGTAAAGTGAAAAGCTCCTTCTGATTGGAGTAAATAAATAAACATGGAGATTTCATTTTCTTGGCAACATTACTAAGGCCTGTAAAAGCAGAGAAATGGAAACCATCTAAAACATTTCTTTTAATTAGCTCAAATGCCTAGGCAGGGAAAAACAGACTTGTTACTGAGAGAGAAAAATTTTTTTTAAAGAAGAAGAAATAAAAAGAAGCCATATTGCTGTGAAATACATAGGCCAGGATGTTTGAGATTATGATTCATTCAAAGACTTGAACAACCCACCTTCTAATTCAAAGCCAGGATTCTGGCTAAGCTGATAAAGGAAAAGTAAAAAATTAATGAGAAAGATAAAAATGTACCTAAAACTGTTTAAGATTGAGAAAAAACTTGTATTGTACCCTTAAGAAAATTAGAAGCTACATTTTTAGATTTTAAATATATATTGATATGTTAATTTGCAATCATTCTGTTTTAATAAAACAAATTTAATAACAGGCATTTTTTAAATTTAATGGCAAAATCCATTGTTTATAGAATAATGATGCCAGTTCAAATCAGACTTTTAAAAAAGAATACCTGTTTTAAAAGCATGCTCTGAGAATTATTTATTTTGTTGGGTAATACTATTTAAGGTCAAAAGTTTGCTAAGTTAAACAAATATTTAGTAATAAAACAAGATAGGAAAATTAGAATTACAGCAGCTAAATTCTATTATCTGGAACCTTGGAGTTAAGCCTTAGTATAGAGCATAGCCAAATTATAGGAACAGTGTACAAGAAGAAGTAACCTATTAGTATTACAGAACATAATCCTAACAACAATAATAATAAATAAATAAAAAATTTTACAAATAATAATAATAATAATAAAGGCTAGCATTTATGGAGTGTCCATAAATCTCAACAGGCAACTCTGCTGGGCATAATCCTTACAATATCCCCACATTTACTCATTTCCTACAGATGGAACCTGAGGTTCAGAAATGTCAAAGCGCCTTGGCTATTAAGGGGCAGGGATGGAATTTTAACCTACGTATGACTGGCTCCCAAGTCTATGTATGCTCTTCCCAATGTACAACACAGCAAGTATTATATTATGATCTCAGATTTCACTGTTCTTACAGTACACACTGCAGCTCAACAGGAGAGGTCTCAAAACACAAGTACACAGCTACCGACAGAAAAAGAAATTCAAATCTATGTCTCTTGCCCCCAAATCCAGTTTTCTTGCTGAGATTATGGTCTACAAGCCACTGATAACCTATGTTGTCTGGTCATTATACTGACTGACCCCCAAAATCTTGTATCTTCATCTGAGCTTTGGTAACATTAACCTGAAGGAAGATGGGGGTTAAGAGGTAAAACAGAACATATTTCCTGTTTTCTGAAATGATGATACCCAGGTGACAGGACTGAAATAGGTACCATGTACTGAGGACAATGGATGAGAAATGCTTCTGGTTAGGGCCTTATCTTCTTACGCTTTCTGGCTTTCTGGCCCAAACAGTTAAAACAGCACAAAACAATTCTCTGGAATCTCAGATGATGCTCACACATTCATTTACTCATCCACTGATTCATTCATACAATACCCCTTCAAGACCACTGTCAAACATTACTGTGCCTCACACCCATAAATTTACTCATATGGCAAAAACTTGTCACTTCACAAATCAAGAAAGTGAGGCTAGAGAGACTGACAAAGTGGCCCTGGTCTGCAAAGATAGCAATGGCACATCTAGAAGTAGAATCCAGTTCTTTATAAACTCCTGGCAAAGTTTTTATGCTACGGAGTACCTAGTACAATAAACAAGTGACTAAGCCACAAGGAGCTAATTAAAATACAGGCCATAAGCAATGAGTAGAGTAGGTAGACTGCCAGCCTTTTGCTACCTAAGCCTGTGCTGCAGCACACAGGCACAGAAAGACACTGAAGGATGGATTTTACTGAACTCCCATTTCATTACTGTGCTGAAACGAGATGACAGAAAGGTATAAAATACCTAGAAAATGCTTGATGAATTGAACTCAGTTGACTTATTCCTTCAACACTCAACAAATATTTATCGAAAAGTCAGGAGACAGCCTGAAGTTGAATCCTAGACCCAGCACTTACTAAATACGTAACTGTGAGTAAGTTACTCTGTCCTTGTGTCTCACTTTCCTCACCTGTAAAATGGGGATAATAATAGTATCTTTCTTACAAAATTGTTATGATAATTAAATGAGTTAATACCTGGCATGTTGTAAGCACTTAATAAATGTTAGTCATGATTATTTTTATTTGATACTTCTAATGTATTGGGCACTAGAAATAATTGCAATTGGCAAGACAAAATCCCTTTCCTCATGAAGCTTTCATTTTAATCTTTAAAAAAGGAAGACAGACGGCAAACACACACACTTAGATAATGCAGTAGCAAGTCAGGATAAACGTAGTGAAAAGTTAAGCCGGGTACAGAGCTGGGGAGGCTACTTGGTGGGGATGCTGTTGGTGACTCACCCAGACCCCCTTTCACCACACGATGTACCCACCGTCAGCTTCAGTCAGTGCTGGCTGCTAAGGGTTCACAGCCACCTCCTTCCCAGAGAACTGTCCTCCACTGAACGGGAGCTGCCTCCTGCAGAAGACTGCATCCCATTACCGCCATCCCAGGAGCAGCCAGTGACTGACGGACGTGATCTACAAATGGCCAGTCTCTTTGCCTCCAAGTAGGACTAAGGCTTTGATAAGATCTGTGCTCCAATACTCCCGATGCAACCAGACTAAAGCAAGTCCCCAGCAGAGCCACATCTTTGTTTAGTTTTTTTCTCCTTGCCCTATAGTATTCCTCTCATTCCCCCTCTCCTGAGAGCACTCCTTCAATAAATGACTTTCTCAAGAATATTTATTGCAGGTTCTGCTTCTAACATCACTGACCTAAGATGTTATTTTTTAAAAGGGTGTCACGGAAGGCTCTTTTGATATCTGAGCAGAGACCAGAAGAAGAGAGCTTTGTAAAGAGCATATTACAAGGAAGAAGAGTATGTTAGGCAAAGCAAACACCTCAGTCTGGAAGAAATTTAGCAGGTTCAGGTTCATGGCCTCAGTAGACCATGAAAAGTGTTTCCAGGTCTTGTTTGAAGGGCAAAGGGAAGGGAAGCAAAGCCACTGGGAGATTTTAAGCAGCTGAGAGACACAATCTGGTTTGTTTTTTAAATTGATTACCCTGCTGCTGGGTGAACAGACTTTAGAAAGGGCAAGCATGAAGTAGGACTGCCAGTTAGGAGACTACTAGACAAGACCACATTATATATCATGAGGTTTGGACCATGGATTTAACAGTGAAAATAATGAGAAGTACATGGATTTAGGATGTATTCTGAAGAAAGAGAAGTCGATAACAGAATTAATGAAGGTAATCAGAAACAAGAGCTGAGCATGATTCGTAGGATTTTGAGTACAGGTGGGTGACATGAGGAGGTGCTGACACGGGGAAGATGGGAAAGCAGTAGGTTGAGAAAGGGATAGTAAAGGAAATCTCCAAATGAAATACTGACAAAGCAGTCAACTTCTACACCCTCTTCTTTTTAAAGTATTAAATCAGTAGGGGTGAGAATTTTATCAGATGTTAATGTCTTCTACTTTTACTTTCGGCTTCTGTGCATTTTATACACCTAGATGCTCACCTGACAAGCTAGACACCATATGACTCACAGAGAGGACCAATATCTTGTCCCAGTGCAAACTCGTTTTAAAAAGGCAGAGAGAATGCTATTGCCTACGGAAATTTTTGCTTCCACATTCTTAGTTGGGAGGCAAAGAAAGAAATTTTTGGCACTATTAGATCACCTGCTGGATGAGTATCTTTTTTTTTTTTTTTTTTTCTTTGGTACGCGGGCCTCTCACTGCCGTGGCCTCTCCCGTTGCGGAGCACAGGCTCCGGACGCGCAGGCCCAGCGGCCATGGCTCACGGGCCCAGCCGCTCCGTGGCATGTGGGATCCTCCCAGACCGGGGCGCGAACCCGGTTCCCCTGCACTGGCAGGCGGACGCGCAACCACTGCGCCACCAGGGAAGCCCGAGTATCTCTTTTAATACACAAATCACTGGCCCTTTACCTGACAGATGAGATTATACCCAAATCATAGGGGTTGGTTTTTCTTTCCATATTCCTCTTGTTATCTATTCTGTCACCTGGGATGGTGTACTTTCTCAACTCAATGCAAACCAAAGATAAAGCAATGACAGTCAGGTAGCCTTGTTCCCAGAAAATATGAAATGACTCACCATCATCAAAGCTAGCCCAGTGAGTCAGACGCACGACTCAGAAAATTCAGCAAGAACATGCCTTTAGGAACTGAAATTATCTTCCTGAGCAAACCAGGCTGATTGAAAGAGGGATTTCCACTCCTGTTTTTAATTACAAGAGATTATTAAGACATGATTTTAATATTGATTAAAAATTTTGTTAAATGATAATGACTCACAAAGTTTCTCCCATGGTGCTCCCACTAAAGATGTTTTGTTTGCTTACTTTTAGTCAGCTGTCCTTCCCTTGGTTCAAATAACTAGAATCTCATTCATCTTTCATTAGTTGATTGATTACACAACAGCAATATCAAGGTAGTTGACGCAACAGTGACAAGATAAAAAAAAATTAATTGATTTGTTAGTAAACCTACATTATTTAAAATATGAGAAGTTATAAATTTAAAGAAATTTTTTAAATCCCCAAACCAGGGTCAAGGAGACAGGATGGTCCATAAAAGCAAGAATATAACCTGCTATGAAAAAATTATGTATAATATTCTCCCTCTAATCCTAACCTTTATCTAGAAAACATGGCGCCTACATGGACCTTGCAAGAAATTTGGTCACTCTTCTTGCCAATTTGCATCAAAAAATAACACCAGCAGCAATAATAGTATGGCTACCACTTTTTGAGAGACTAATATTTACTAGTCATTGCATTAGGTACATAACACCTTTTTTTTTTTTTTTTTTTTTTTCCTGCATCGGCAGGCGGACTCTCAACCACTGCGCCACCAGGGAAGCCCCATAATACCTTTTTCCAAAATGTTTTTTTATTGTGGTAAAAGTCACATAATATAAAACATACTATTTTAACCATATTTAACTGTACAGTTCAGTGGCACTAAGTACATTCACGTTGTTGTGCGACTCTCACCATCATCCATCTCCTGAGTTTTTCACCTTCCTAAACTGAAACTCTGCCCCATTAAACTGCCGATTCCCCCTCCGATTCCCCCTCCCCTCCCCACCCCCACCCCCCAGCACCTGGCATCGACCAATGTACTTTCTGACTCTATGAACCTGACTATTCTAGGTACCTCATGTAAGTGGACTCAAACAGTGTTTGTCTGCACCTACTGTACACTGGAATGCATTTTTAAGGTTAACTTAATATATGTCCTACAAACAGATTAGGTACATCATATCTTACTGTATTTTCTAAACAGAGACTAAACTCATTGTGAAAATTATCCCCATTTACTTAAAACTTACTGATCCTAGGAAGATTATACCTACTACATAAGTGGGAGAATCAGGAACCAGGCTCAGTTTCATGGCCAGATATCTTCCCTGACTCCATACACCAGCCATGTTATAATATAGATTTTTCTTCATAAAATAAAAAAAATAAAAGTAGAGAATGAATAACTGTGCAAATCCCTCTGTTCTCTATTAGGAAATGAACACTCATGAAGCAGTAGTGTATGAAAGGTGTATCTTTTACAGTTGATCCACAAAGGAAAAACTGCAAAATCTCAAAGGGTCACTTAGAAATCAATGGGCTTATATCAATATTTTTGGTGAGGAATGGTAGAAGACATAATTTTTTTTTAGTAATAGTGAAAGATAACTTTTACATACCGTCTTTGCAACTGATCAAATATCTCATCCATTTCCTGATAGGAAAAATCACATCCAACTCACTGTGACTGATTTCTCCTTAAAACTCTTGTTATTTTTATCATCATCCATCATTGTTTACTTTCTTAATGAACCACATAATTCTAGACAGATAAGTGTCTTTTACAGCAAATGACACAGTAATTCTTGGAGAAAATAAATCAGTCTAACCAGGAAAATACTGAATTTTGTACAGGAAATAAATGTTTTCTTCTTTCCATACATACGTGTGTGTGTGTGTGTGTGTGTGTGTGCGTGCGTGTATGTGTAGGGAGAAAGATAAAAGCAATTCTGTGTATAAAATTTGGCTCAAATTTGTATAATTTAGGTTGACATCTTTCAAATCCATTATCTGTACTCTTTTCACAAGTCATTACATTCAACTTAGCTCTATTTCTCTTTGCCAAGTCCTTTACTCCCTCATTCAATGATTCTGTTATATAGAGCTAATAAACTAGCAATGAAAAGGGAGTGTGGGAAGGTTGCGTTGAAAAGCATAACTAGATCTAAGGTCAATGAAATGCTTTAAACGTCTGCTCATCATGGGAAAATTTATCCAAAGGAAAGAAAAAAATGTCCTTTCAAAGTAACCTTGAAAGATTTTTTTAAGACAAAAGGAACAACCAGCTCATTCCAAACAGACTTTCTAAATTCTAAAGCAAACAGAATTATTAATTTAAATGTTTCCTTAAAATGCATTATTTTGTTAACTTTGGTTCTATAGTATTTACCAACACCAAATATATAAAAATGTATGTTATAAAAAGCCCCATGCAACAGATGAGTTGCATATTTGATACCAGAGTGATGTTGAAGTCATTGTATCCTCTTTATGATGACAAACAAAAGAAATTTCTATATGGCCTCAGGATTACGAGTATTTCTCACTTCCAAACAACTGATCTTTTAAAATCTACAGTTCACTATAAATCAGGAATTGATCCCATTTCCCTCTTTGTGTGGCTGCTCAAAGATAAATCTGCGGCCTATGGGACTTCCCTGGTGGCGCAGTGGTTAAGAATCCACCTGCCAATGCAGGGGACACGGGTTCCAGCCCTGGTCCGGGAAAGTCCCACATGCCGTGGAGCAACTAAGCCCATGCACCACAACTACTGAGCCTGCGCTCTAGAGCCCGCGAGCCACAACTACTGAGCCCGTGCACTGCAACTACTGAAGCCCGTGAGCCTAGAGCCCGTGCTCCGCAACAAGAGAAGCCATTGCAATGAGAAGCCTGCGCACCACAACGAAGAGTAGCCCCCGCTCACTCCAACTAGAGAAAGCCCGCGCCCAGCAATGAAGACCCAACACAGCCATAAATAAATAAATAAATAAATAAATCTTTAAAAAAAGATAACTCTGTGGCCTACATTTAGAATCTAATGGCATACATTTTGTATGTTACTTCACACATTTATTTTTCCCACCCTTCTCTTTCTCCTGAATTTTTCTTTGCCTACTGTTTTTTATTTAATGTTATCTTGTTCTGTTATGCACATCTTTGTAAGCTGACTTGAATTTTTTTATGAGATGGAAAGAGACTGTAATTCACAATACAAAATTATAAGGATACATATTATGACTGCAATTATATTAAAGATATGGCTGCATGCAAAAGGCAATGTGCAAATATTAAGATAACTGTGTGATAGTGTTAGTATTATAAACGTTTTACTTTTTTCTAATTATGATGTATTCTCTTCATTAAATTTTTACATATTTTGGTTAAATTTTTATTGCAGTAGAATTTTATCTTTAATGGCAGTACTTTGGTGACCCTAAACAACCAAAGAAACATAGTATATTTG
The DNA here is from genome assembly GCF_002837175.3 of Physeter macrocephalus. Taxonomy (NCBI): domain Eukaryota; kingdom Metazoa; phylum Chordata; class Mammalia; order Artiodactyla; family Physeteridae; genus Physeter; species Physeter macrocephalus. Next base: position 15,751,679 of record NC_041224.1, read on the forward strand.
GTTCAGTTAAGATTGGGTTTTAATTAAACATTTCAAAAGAAAACTCCATTTGCATAACATATAGTTATCTAGAAGAACTAAATAAAAATTATCCTACTTAGGTTCAAAGTGAGAGAATATATAGTAAGACAAATAAATAGAAGAAAATACTTCATAAAATGCCTTGCCTTATAGAAATGAACACCTCCTTGCTACGAAGTCATTAACACCTGATTATCTAGTATATTTCTGTTGCTATTGACAAAAAAACTACATTTTCTGACTATTATTTTATCTGACTATTGATCTATTTCTCCCTTGGATGCTTTCTACTGTCCTTCCCTTTCCTTTTGAAATCACGTTTTCTTTTTCCATGCACTGACATACTATTTTAAGGTTTACTGTCATATGAATTGTCCTCTTGTGCTTTTAAGCTTCACCAGTAGATTCTGTAGATTGTTAGTATACCTTTAAACATTGGATTACATACGTTATTAACTATCTTGCCTTGTACTTTTCTTTGTAAATTCTAACCTCTGAAGACGAAATTTGCCCAGAGTATTACCAATGATATTATTCAAGGGAGTAGTAGTAACAGGAATTCAGTCATGTTAGAAAATTAGGGAGGCAGTATATGAAATTATTTTCTAGAAGTCAATGTTATGAAATGTCTTTGACACACTGGATAAAAAGAGCCATGCTGAATCTGAGTAAGTTTTCCTATCGCTTGCTCTTTCTGAGTTGTGTGGGTTTTGACTATAATGCCAGCAAATCCAAAATTAAGTTATTTAACCTTGACATTCTAAGCAATGTACCCTGTGTTTGTTATGTTTTTATGAGCTCATAGGGTCACTAATTGTGTGATTATTTTATTGTCAGGGTAGTTAATGAAATGTTAATTAACATGGCTCAAGATAATGAAAACTCAGAGGATCCAATTTCTTATAATTAATTAGTCTTGATTTGTCATTCTATCTCCGTATCTTATTCATGAATTTAAAACTAGCATTTCTCTAAGGTTATTAACAACAACGATAACAAGATGGTTTTCGAAATTCAAATCACATTTTTCATAATCCTTTATATATAGTTTCTTAAAAATAAAGACATATGTGGGCCTGTACCAGTTCTTGATGCAAACTTAGAAAATATTTAAATCTTTTTCCCTTTGCCTGGAATGCTTTCCCCTCACCTGCTTGATGGACTTTTATTCATATTTTAAATCCGACCCCTGGGAATCTTCTGATTCTCTCATGTATGATTCTTCTATATTAAACTCAGACATTTGGTTGCATATCACAATATCACAATTATTTACAGGTCAATCCCCAGATCAGAACATAAACTTACTGGGAAGCAGCAGCTATTTCCTATTCAACTTTGTGTCCCTAGTCCCCACCATTGTGTCTTGCATACAATAGAAGTTCAGTAAGTGCTTATGGGTGATAAATGGTCTAATTTGATTCTCATGTAACATGAGGTTACGGTGAGAAAACAGAAGCTCAAATATATTTGCCAGAGGCCAAGTTGCTAGTAAGTCCCAAAACATGACTAAGTTTTCTGACACCTGTCCCACTATACTCTCCTACGTATATGTAAGCATAGAAAGGTGAAAAAGAAAGAGAAAGGAAGAATATAAGATGGAAACTCTGTCCTTAAATGGTATGTGAATTTCCCTAAGCACTATATTAAGTAGAAGGGAAGAGTTAGGAATAGGGTTATGAAAATGAATGAAATATATATTTAAGATTCACTCATTCAGAAGACTAATAAGAGTTCGTTATTATGGAAAAAGCCTGAGGAACAAATGGCTTCTATAATAAACATATTACTTAACAAACATCTACAGTGAAAGACCTTTTTTTGTTTTTTTTTTTGCAGTACGCGGGGCTCTCACTGTTGTGGCCTCTCCCGTTGCAGAGCACAGGCTCCAGACGCACAGGCTCAGCGGCCATGGCTCACGGGCCTAGCCGCTCCGTGGCATGTGGGATCTTCCCAGACCGGGGCACAAACCCATGTCCCCTGCATTGGCAGGTGGACTCTCAACCACTGCGCCACCAGGGAAGCCCTTTATTATTATTTTTTTTTTTAGAGTGAAAGACCTTTTGACAGAAAATTCCAATCTATGGGTAATTACTTTTTTCCTGTCTGAACAAGGATGGCTATTATAACTTTGTATGTGTTCTGTTTTTGGCACATGTAAGTGAATGTGATATAATTAAATGGCAATCTGAAAATTACCTTCACCTCCATCATTTGAGCTGAAACTATAAATAAATTCTAGTCTAAATGAGAAATAACTAAAAAATGAATCTCAGTCTAGAAAATCTAGAAGGGTTAAGTTTCTATATTTGAGTATATTTCCTCCCAGCAACATAAATTAGAAGAAAATCAAGGGATCACATTTCTTCCCAATAAAATAAAGGAAAATCAAATAGGTGAATTTAAATAAGTTTCAGGAGCACTGGAACTGTATTCCCATTTGTATTCATATGTTATTAAGTAAAAATAGGATGAGAAATGGAAGATCTTGATTCTATATTAAATCAGCCACGAACTGTGTGCCTAGCCCTGGATAAGTCCTTTAACTAATCTGTTTATGATTTCATTTGTAAAGGGAAAGAGCAGGACTAAATGCTCTTCAGAATTCTAAATTACCCTAATTTGTTAATCTTTTATACTTTTTTCTTGAGAAGCAATTGAGTTTAGGGATTGAAAACATGCATTCAAACCCCAAATTTACTACTTAAAAGGTGTGCTATATTAAGCAACTAACTTAATCTCATTGTGCCTCAATTTCTTTATCAGTAAAATTAAAGTTGTCATGAGGATTAAATGAATTAATATGTAGAACATGCTTAAAATAGTGTTTGGGGGACTTCCCTGGTGGTCCAATGGTTAAGACTCCATGCTCCCAGTATAGGGGCCTGGGTTCAATCCCTGGTCAGGGAACTAGAGCTCGCATGCCGCAACTAAGAGCCTGCATGCCACAACTAAGAGCCCACATGCTGCAACAAAGATCCTGTGTGCCGCAACAAAGACCCAGCACAGCCAAATAAATAAAATTTTAAAAAAATAATGTTTGGCATGTGATATGCACTATGTATATTTCAGCTACTATTATCTTATACCAGTCTTGTACAACTCCAACTTTACCAGTGATGAAAAGGTGGATATAGGAATGCAGAAAGTATGTTATAATGGGATTTACACTTGAGCTATTTAAACCCAAGGCCTGGGTAATTTGTGAATACAGTGCATGAATATAAATTCCATATTTTCATATTCTCCCATTAAAACATAATGGATAGGTACTGCCAGCTTTTACTTGAGACATATAAGGTCGGAAAGAGCATTACTCTCAACCTTAATACAATAAAAATAACAAAGAAAATTCTGGACAATTTGAACTCCCAACTTTTCTTCAACTCACTAGAAAGCTGAGGTGGTAGGGCAATAGACTCTAACTTAAAATCTAAGGAAAAACAGGCAGCACCGGCAAGGAGAAACAGGATGTGAGCTCTTCTTACCTGGCACACACATTATCAGAGACGAGTAAGAACTCAGCCAAAATTTTTAATAAACTGGTAAATGTTAAATGTGGGCTAGCAAGAGAGTAAAAATCTTGGAGAAACACACACATAAGAGGAATTCACAGCATTTCAGGCTCTTCTCCACTGTCCTGACCTACTTGCTCATAAAAAAAAAATGATTAGTGAGAGTCCAGAAAAACCATTCTTCATGATGTAGGCATGGAGGAAGGTAACAACAGCCACTTCAAAAAAAAAACTACAAGTGCCCACCCAGATCCCTCTTCTTTTCCCCCTACAGAACAAATGCTTTCCAATACTGGGAGAAGGCCAACAAAGATGTTCACCCTCAGAGCACTAATGAAAAGCCACTAAAACTAGGGGAAGAAAGAGCAGACAAAACCTCTACATCTGGAGGAGGAAGAGGAATACAAGCCAGTGCCAGACCTACAACTGGAGGTGGAGTAGGAGCACTGATAAAGTCATCCCTGAGACCCAGGAACATAATGCCTGCCTAAAACAGAAGCTTATTCAGAACTATAAAAAAATCCCCCAAACCATCACCACAGAGATAATAAGCATCAAGTAAAAATAATAGACTGCAAGGAGATTGGGAGAGAATGTGAACAGAAACTCTCGCTAATGCATAGCACAAACAGAAGATCTGAAGTTGAGGGTAGAACATTCAGGGGAAAAAAACCCTGGCAAACTACCGTCATCCTAAACACAAGGTAAAATCTACTAGAATGTAAAGCCTGTGGTGCAATGAGGGTAACCATTGGAACTGCAATCCCAAACCTAGATCAGCTGCTGCCCACACTCACTCAAAAGCACACCGAAGGCTTAAAAGAAGGAAAAACGTACACATTTCTAGGCAAAAAAATCTATTTACTTCAGTTGCAACTGTCTTACACCAAATGTCCAGATTTCAACAAAAAATTAATACAAGAGAAAAAAACAGAATGGAAGAAAAAATCAGAACAGAGCATTTAAGATTTGTGAGAACATAACATTTAATTAAAGACACCAAACCACAGATCCAAGGGGCTCAGATAACCCAAAGTAGGATATATACAAAAATGAAACAAAAGAAACAAGCCAAACACACACACACACACACACACACACACACACACACACACACACTCCTAGGCTTATCATATTCAAATTGCTGACAACAAAAAAAATTTTGAACATCTCAAAGGCCACCAGACAGAAAAGAAATATTACATAGACAAGAACAAAGATAAGAATTACAGTAGACAACTAATAAGAAACAATGCAAGTCAAAAGACAATGGAATGCCTTCTTTAAAGTGCTGAAAAAAATGTCAACACAGAATTTTACAGCCAGTGAAAATATTTTTCAAGAATGAAAAAGAAATAAATATTTTTCTCAAATAAACAAAAACAGCATTTTTGCCAGGATACCTAAACTAAAAGAAATGTTAAAAGAGTTCTTATTATATATATATACATCTATATGAATGACACCAGGAAGAAACTTGGATCTACACACACACAAAAATAAACAGCTGGAAATGGAATAAATTTAAAACTATACAAAATTTATTTTTCTTATTTTTCAATGCTCTAAAAGATCAGACAATCTAAAGCAAAAACAGTAGCATTCCATTATGTGGTTATAGTGTGTAGAAAAGTGAAATAGCACCACAATAACACAAGGGTTACAGAAAAAAATTGGAAAAACACTGCTGTATGGTCCTTACAGTATCTGTGAAACAGTAAAATATTTAAAGGTAGACTCTGAGTAATTAAGATATATATTGTAAACTATAGGCAACCACTAAAATATTTTAAAGAAAAGGGTATAACTAAAAAGCCAATATTAGATATTAAAAAATAATAATACCCAAATTTTTTAAAAGAGGTCAGAAAAACAAGAAAAAACAAAGAACAAAAATAAAAATAGAAAACACATAATAACACATTATATGCAAATCCAAGCATATCATTAATTAAATATAAATAATCTAAACAGAAAATTAAAAGATTGTCAGATTGGATAAAATAGCAACACCAAAATATAGCTAAGTATAAGAAAACCCACCTAGGGCTTCCCTGGTGGTGCAGTGTAAATAAATAAATAAATAAATAAATAAATAAGCCAAGCATTTGAAGCCCTTAAAAAAAAAACCCACCTTAAATATAATACAAAAATAGGTTAAAAAAATAAGAACGTAGCAAAAGATATGCTATTCAAGCATGAATCAAAAGAAGGCTGGAGGCCCTGAACCAAGATGGCGGAGTAGAAGGACGTGCTCTCACTCCCTCTTGCGAGAACACCAGAATCACAACTAGCTGCTGGACAATCATCAACAGGAGGACACTGGAACTCACCAAAAAAGATACCCCACATCCAAAGACAAAGGAGAAGCCACAATGAGACGATAGGAGGGGCGCAATCACAGTAAAATCAAATCCCATAACTGCTGGGTGGGTGACTCATGGACTGGAGAACACTTATACCACAGAAGTCCACCCTCTTGAGTGAAGGTTCTGAACCCCACGTCAGGCTTCCCAAACTGGGGTTCCAGCAACGGGAGGAGAAATTCCTAGAGAATCAGACTTTGAAGGCTAGCGGGATTTCACTGCAAGACTTCAACAGGACTAGGGGAAACAAAGACTCCACTCTTAGAGGGCACACACAAAGTAGTGTGCACATCAGGACCCAGGGGAAGGAGCAGTGACCCCAGGGGAGACTGAACCAGCCCTACCTGCGAGTGTGGGAGGGTCGCCTGGAGAGGCGGGGGGTGGCGGTGGTTCAACGTGGGGACAAGGACACTGGGAGCAGAAGTTCTGGGAAGTACTCCTCGGCTTGAGCCCTCCCAGAGTCTGCCATTAGCCCCACCAAAGAGCCCAGGTAGGCTCCAGTGTTGGGTTGCTTCGGGCCAAACAACCAACAGGGAGGGAACCCAGCCCAACCCATGAGCAGTCAAGTGGATTAAAGTTTTACTGAGCTCTGCCCACCAGAGCAACAGTCAGCTCTACCCACCACCAGTCCCTCCCATTAGGAAACTTGCAAAAGCCTCTTAGATAGCCATATCCACCAGAGGGCAGACAGCAGAAGCAAGAACTACAATCCTGCAGCCTGTGGAACAAAAACCACATTCACAGAAAGATAGACAAGATGAAAAGGCAGAGGGCTATGTACCAGATGAAGGAACAAGATAAAACCCCAGAAAAACAACTAAATGAAGTGGAGATAGGCAACCTTCCAGAAAAAGAATTCAGAATAATGATACTGAAGATGATCCAAGATATCGGAAAAAGAATGGAGGCAAAGATCGAGAAGATGCAAGAAATGTTTAACAAAGACTAGGAAGAATTAAAGAGCAAACAAACAGACATGAACAATACAATAACTGAAATGAAAACTACACTACAAGGAATCAATAGCAGAATAACTGAGGCAGAAGAACGAATAAGTGACCTGGAAGACAGAATGGTGGAATTCGCTTCTGCGGAACAGAATAAAGAGAAAAGAATGAAAAGAAATGAAGACAGTCTAAGAGACCTCTGGGACAATGTTAAATGCAACAACATTTGCATTATAGGGGTCCCAGAAGGAGAAGAGAGAGAGAAAGGACTCGAGAAAATACTTGAAGAGATTACATTCGAAAACTTCCCTGACATGGGAAAGGAAATAGCCACCCAAGTCCAGGAAGCGCACAGAGTCCCATACAGGATAAACCCAAGGAGAAACACACCGAGACACATAGTAATCAAATTGGCAAAAATTAAAGACAAAGAAAAATTATTGAAAGCACCAAGGGAAAAACGACTAATAATATACACGGGAACTCCCATAAAGTTAATAGCTGATTTCTCAGCAGAAACTCTACAAGCCAGAAGGGATTAGCATGATATACTTAAAGTGATGAAAGGGAAGAACCTACAACCAAGATTACTCTACCCAGCAAGGAGCTCATTCAGATTGGATGGAAAAATCAAAAGTTTTACAGACTAGCAAAAGCTAAGAGAATTCAGCACCACCAAACCAGCTCTACAACAAACACTAAAGGAACTTCTCTAAATGAGAAACACAAGAGAAGAAAAGGACCTACAAAAACAAACCCAAAACAATTAAGAAAATGGTCATAAGAACACACATATCAATAATTACCTTAAATGTGAATGGATTAAATGCTCCAACCAAAAGACACAGGCTTGCTGAATGGATACAAAACCAAGACCCATATATATGCTGTCTACAAGAGACCCACTTCAGACCTAGGGACACATACAGACTGAAAGTGAAGGGATGGAAA